>NC_081153.1:555000-732500 GCF_958295425.1 Solea solea | reverse complement strand
TGGGCGTGTCCAGGGTAAGTACCATGTTTGTGTGTGTGTGATACTGATGTGCGTGTGCGTGTGTGTTACTGACCTGTGTGTGTTACTGATGTGTGTGTGTGTGTGTGTGTGTGTGTGTGTTAGGGGCGGAGCTGGGAGCCGTCCATGTTGTCTCGTTGTACTCAGGGTTTGACGTCCGTCCTCCTCGCTCTGAAGAAATGTCCCATGATTCGTTACCAGCTGTCATCAGACATGTCCAAGCGTCTCGCTGAGAGCGTCAAGGTTTCCATGGCAACAACCCACACACACACACACACACACACACACAAGTCAATTCACCAGTCAAGTACTGCGTATTTGTATAGTGTAGTATTGTGTAGTACAGTGTATTATTGTGTAGTACAGTGTAGTATTGTGTAGTATAGTGTAGTATTGTGTAGTACAGTGTAGTATTGTGTAGTACAGTGTATTGTGTAGTACAGTGTAGTATTGTGTAGTACAGTGTAGTACTGTGTAGTATTGTGTAGTACTGTGTAGTATTGTGTAGTACAGTGTAGTATTGTGTAGTACAGTGTAGTATTGTGTAGTATAGTGTAGTACAGTGAAGTATTGTGTAGTACAGTGTATTATTGTGCAGTACAGTGTAGTACTGTGTAGTACAGTGTAGTATTGTGTAGTACAGTGTAGTATGGTGTAGTACTGTGTAGTATGGTGTAGTACTGTGTAGTACTGTATAGTGCAGTGTAGTAGAGTGTAGTACTGTAGTACAGTGTAGTACTGTGTGGTACAGTGTAGTACAGTGTAGTACTTTGTAGTACAGTGTAGTACAGTGTAGTAAAGTATAGTACTGTGTGGTACAGTATTTGTACTCTTCTCTGTCAGCAAATCATAACCAAAGAGTACGAGCTGTTTGACTTCAGGAAAACTGAGGTTCCTCCTCTGCTGCTGATCCTCGACCGCAGTGATGACGCCATCACGCCGCTGCTCAACCAGGTGACCTGCACACAGGAACAGGAAGTGAGCGGTCAGATGATCATGATGATGGTGTAACTGTGTGTGTGTGTGTGTGTGTGTGTTCTGTAGTGGACTTACCAGGCCATGGTCCATGAGCTTCTGGGTCTGAACAACAACAGGATCGATCTGTCCAGAGTTCCAGGGATCAGCAAAGACCTGAAAGAGGTCGTCCTGTCTGCCGACAACGACGAGTTCTACGCCAACGTGAGTACACCACACCAGGTCCTGGTCTGAGTCCAGGTCCTGGTTGTCATCCTTGTCTCAGTCCTGGTTCCGGTCTTTGTGTCCCACTCCAGAACATGTACCTGAACTTTGGAGAGATTGGCACCAACATCAAGAACCTGATGGAGGATTTTCAGAAGAAGAGGCCAAAAGGTCAACAGAAGCTGGAGTCCATCTCTGACATGAAGGTCAGTCGCCCCTTGCAGGCAGAGTTCATGTAGTCATGTATTCAGGTGTTCATGTATTCATGTGTTCAGGTGTTTGTGGTCATGTATTCAGGTACTCATGTGTTCATGTGTTCATGTAGGCGTTTGTAGATAACTACCCTCAGTTTAAGAAAATGTCGGGAACTGTTTCCAAACACGTGACGGTTGTTGGAGAACTTTCTCGCCTGGTGTCAGAGCGTCAGCTGATGGAGGTGTCGGAGGCGGAGCAAGAGTTAGCGTGTCAGAACGACCACTCCAGCGCTCAACAGGTGACATCATGGTCATGTTCATCTTCCTGGTCTTCATGGCGGTTGTGGTGTTGATGTTCTGGTTGTGTGTGTTGTTGTCAGAGTGTTCGGCGTCTGCTGCAGAATCCTCGTCTGTCAGAGCTGGACGCCGTGCGCCTCGTCATGCTCTACGCTCTGAGGTACGAGCGCCACAGCAGTAGCATCCTGCCATCACTGATGGACGAGCTGAGCCGCAGGGGCGTGTCTGAACGCCACCGCAAGGTAATGCTCCGAGTGGACACTCCCGCTGCGTTCTCGGACGCTCGGGCCTCTCCTGTTTAAACACCCCCGTCTCCCTGTCAGATGGTTCAGTCCGTGGTGGAGTACGGAGGGAAAAGAGTCAGAGGAAGTGACCTCATCACTCCAACAGACGCCGTCGCCATCACCAAACAGTTCTTTAAAGGACTCAAGGTACCAACAACTGGGGCAGCACGGTTACTATGGTAACCACCTCCTCCTCCTCAATAACTAACGTGTGTGTCTGTCTCTGTGTGTGTGTGTGTGTGTGTGTGTGATCAGGGTGTAGAGAACGTCTACGCTCAGCATCAGCCGCTGCTTCACGACACTCTGGATCAGCTGATCAAAGGTCGACTCAAGGACAGTCAGTTTCCTTATCTGGGAGCAAGTAGTCTGAGAGACAGGTGACACACACACACACACACACACAGAGGATTTTTAAGTTTTTTAACTTGGATCTACAGTTGGACAGTTGGTTTCTGATTTAAAAATGTGTGTGTGTGTGTGTGGGTGTCAGACCTCAGGACATCATCTTGTTTGTGATTGGTGGAGCCACGTATGAAGAAGCTCTGGCTGTTTACAACATGAACCGCACCACACCTGGAGTCCGCATCGTCCTGGGAGGAAGTTCCATCCACAACACCAAGAGGTACACACACACACACACAAACGCACACGCACACACACACACACACACACACACACGCGCACACACACACACGCACACACAGACTTTCACTCTCTCCCTCCCTCTCTCTCTCTCTCTCACACACATGTTGGACATTCATGACTTGTGGGGACATTGCATTGACTTACAGTCATTTCCTGGAGACTTACTCTAACCTTAACCATAATTACTACTGGCCTAATCCTAAGCCTAACCCCAACCTAACCTTAAAACATATCTTCACTTTAAAATGTAGTCATTTATGTTGTGGGCACTGGATTTTTGTCCCCACAAGGAAGACAAGTCCCCATAATGTGACTGTGTAAACAGTTTTAGGTCCCCACAACATTAGTAATACCTGCACAGACACACACACACACACACACTCACTCTCTCTCTCTCTCTCTCTCTCTCTCTCGCTCTCTCTCTCACACACACACACACACATACCCTAACAGTGGCCGTTTCTCAATACTCAAGTAAACAAGTATGTACTTCCTTACTTGGGAAGTATATACTTGCCAAGTACAGGAGTAATAATAATAATAATAATACATTTTATTTGGAGGCGCCTCTCTGGGCACTCGAGGACACCGTACAATACATAAATAAATAAAAACACTAAGAGAAAAAAATTAATAAAATTAAATAAAAATATATATATAAAAGTAAAAATAAGAAACAACAATGTAGATAGTTAAGTGGAGTAGGCAGTTCAGAATAGGTGAGTTTTTAGTCTTGTTTTGAAGAGTGTGAGAGAGTCCAAGTTCCTGAGGTCCGGTGGGAGTGCGTTCCAGAGTTGGGGGGGCAGAGCGGCTGAAAGCCCTGCTCCCCATGGTGACGAGGCGGGCGGGAGGGACAGAGAGGTGGACAGAGGAGGCAGATCTGAGGGAACGGGAAGGGGTGGCGATGTGGAGGAGTTCGGACAGATAAGGAGGGGAAAGGTTGTGGATGGCCTTGAACGTAAACAGGAGGATTTTGAAGTCGATGCGGAGTTTGACCGGGAGCCAGTGGAGTTGCTGCAGAACAGGGGTGATGTGGTGGATGGAGGGGGTTCTGGTGATGATCCAAGCTGCAGAGTTCTGAACCAGTTGGAGTTTATGGAGGTATTTGTGAGGTAGACCAAAGAGAAGGGAGTTGCAGTAGTCGATGCGGGAGGTGACAAGGCTGTGTACAAGAATGGCAGTGGAGTGGGGAGAAAGGGAGGGGCGGAGGCGATTAATATTGCGTAGGTGGAAGTATGCAGACCGGGTGATGTTATTGATATGGGATTGGAATGATAATGTGCTGTCGAGGATGACACCCAGACTCTTAACCTGGGGGGAGGGGGAGACAGAGGAGTGGTCAATAGTGAGGGAAAAACTGTCCCGTTTTTGAGAGGGTTGATTTGGTACCAATTAAACCAGATTGGAATTGTTCGTACAGGTTGTTAAGGGTTAGGTGGGAATGAATTTGGGAAGCAACAGTTTTTTCGAGGATTTTGGAGAGGAACGGTAGATTGGAGATGGGACGAAGATTATTGTAATTATTAATATCCCCAAATAAATATTTTTCTTTGTCCCGGAACAAAGTTTTAACATCATTTGAGGCGAGAAATGAGTCATTTAGAATTCAAACATGTGGTTTGTGTATGAAGATATGACGTATTTATAGTTTGTCAGAGGTGATAAGCTCCGCCTCTGCGGACGCTCGGCGCTCACTGTGCCCGGCACAGAGCAGCGTTACCTCGGCCTGTCCTGATGAAATGATCCGCTGGCTCAGACGTCGCTGTCATTAGATGCTTGGTGTGATCCATAGATTTGTTGTTGACGTGTTATTTTGTTTTTAATGGAAACGTTTTGACCTGAAAGTTTGAAGTTTGTATATTGTTAATGTTTTATTTATTTTAACTTTGAATGTTAGATTTATATTAAAGTCGCACGGTCATTGTATCTGTATTTAAATATAATATGTAAATATTAGATATGTATAGTATAGTATGTAGAGTAGTATATATTTGTACACATACATATATGTCATACATATATGTATATATAAATACTACTCTACAATGCTGTAATATATCTATTTTCCACATTGTAATTGAAATAAATTAATAAATGAAGTTAAATATTTAACATGTAAAAATAATAACAACATATATATGCATTTATTAAAAGTATTTCATATGTTCATTAATCAACACCGTAGGTGGCGCTAATGAGGCTGCAGCACTTGGCGCCAGCCACCATTCAAACAGCAGAACAATACATACATACTTACATACTTGAGTATTGAGAAACAACCACATACTTGTGTACTCCCGTACTTGGGAAGTATATACTCCCAGCGTACTTCTCAAGTATATACTTCCCAAGTAAGCAAGTACATACTTGCTTACTTGAGTATTGAGAAACGGCCACTGTCTCTCTCTCTTTGTCAGTTTCCTGGAGGAAGTGATGTCGGCGACCACTCACAGCAGTGACAGACCAACAGGAAGTGGTCGCCATGGCAGCAGACGCTGAACACACACACACACACACATTTCCAGCTGTTAGTTTTAGTTTGAAGGAGCAGATGATCAGAATATTAGGAACACCTGTGAATGCTTTGCTTCATACATGAGTAAATACAATCATCCACGACTGCCCTGTGGCTAATGCTAAGCTAATGTAGGGTGTGAACTTCAGAGGTGTACCTAATAAAGTGGTCACTGCTTCAGCATCTGAAACTGAACAATTGTCACTTTTCTGTTGTTGTTTAATGAAATAAACGTGTGACTGATGAGCGTCATGTGATTCACGTTTCATTCATTCATTCATGGAAACCTCATAAAAGCATTTGTGTCGTTACTCGTGTTGACCAGCAGAGGGAGCTGTAGGTCACAGGAAGTGACGTCACACTGATCATGTTTTACTTTTTTAGATTAACGTCAGTGAATTTTTATTATCATTTATTATAGTGTATTATCATTTATCATAGTTTATTGTAATTTATTATAGTGTATTATCATTTATTATAGTTTATTGTCATTTGTTATAGTTTATTATCATTTATTATAGTGTATTATCATTTATTATTTTATTATCATTTATTATAGTGTATTATCATGTATCATTGTTTATTGTAATTTATTATAGTATATTGTCATTTATTATAGTGTATTATCATTTATTATTTATTATCATTTATTATACTGTATTATCATTTATTATTGCATTATCATTTATTATAGTTTATTGTAATTATTTTAGTGTATTATCATTTATTATACTTTATTATCACTTATTATAGTGTATTATCATTTATCATTATCATTTATTATAGTGCATTACCATTATTATAGTATATTATCAATTAATATACTCAAATATGTATAATATTTAATTAATTATACAATAAACCTCAAATATGTTCCCCCTACATTTTGCAGTAGTCAGATGTCTCCTCCCACTGTGCCACACATCTTTTGCAGCCAATGATGCTTTTACAACATTGTGTGAAGACGAAGAGGAAGCTCCTCGATGAACTCTAAAAAAACTAATTGAGAAAAAATTGTCATTTTCTTTGTGTGTGTGTGTGTGTGTGTGTGTGTGCGTGTGCGTGTGCGTGTGCGTGTCTGTGCGTGTCTGTGCGTGCCTGTGCGTGTGCGGGTATTACTAATGTTGTGGGGACCTGAAACTGTTTACACAGTCACATTATGGGGACTTGTCTTCCTTGTGGGGACAAAAATCAAGTCCCCACAACGTAAATGACTACATTTTAAGGTGATGATATGTTTTAAGGTTAGGTTGAGGTTAGGGTTAGGATTAGGATTAGGCCAGTAGTAAATGTGGTTAAGGTTAGAATTAGTCTCCAGGAAATGAATGTAAGAATGTAAAAGAGATAGTTGCTGCTACTGTTATATTGGTATTGGCAATGACTATCTAACCTTTTGTTTGAAAGATTAGAAAAGGGGGCAAATAAATAACATGGATGTAGCTTGGCCAGGTCAGGGCTGCTTTTCATTAATTTCATTCAAAACAAGCTAAATTTCACTCCTTGATTATGTGGATTTGTTTTTTAATTGATAGTCTTTTGTGGGGGAGCTTTTGCCCTAGCGGCCTGCAAATGTGTTAATATATGGGAACGTTATGTCCCAAACATAAACGCCACATACAGAAGCAGTAATGACCGGAGGGTAAGCAACACACAATGTATTTCAATAACTGGATAAATGAGAGTAATATGAATACATAAGTTACCTCTGTCTCTTCCTCTTTGTGCCCTGAAACAATAATCATTTATAAATATATATCAATATATACAGTGCCTTGTGAAAGTATCCGGCCCCCTTGAACTTTTCAACCTTTTGCCACATTTGAGGCTTCAAACATAAAGATATAAAATTGACATTTTTTGTCAAGAATCAATAACAAGTGGGACACAATCGTGAAGTGGAACCAAATTCATTGGATAATTTAAACTTTTTTAACAAATAAAAAACTGAAAAGTGGGGCGTGCAATATTATTCGGCCCCCTTGCGTTAATACTTTGTAGCGCCACCTTTTGCTGTAATTACAGCTGCAAGTCGCTTGGGATATGTCTCTATCAGTTTTGCACATCGAGAGACTGGAATTCTTCCCCATTCTTCCTTGCAAAACAGCTCGAGCTCAGTGAGTTTGGATGGAGAGCGTTTGTGAACAGCAGTCTTCAGCTCTTTCCACAGATTCTCGATTGGATTCAGGTCTGGACTTTGACTGGGCCATTCTAACACCTGGATACGTTTATTTGTGAACCATTCCATTGTAGATTTGGCCTTATGTTTAGGATCATTGTCCTGTTGGAAGATAAATCTCCGTCCCAGTCTCAGGTCTTTTGCAGACTCCAACAGGTTTTCTTCCAGAATGGTCCTGTATTTGGCTCCATCCATCTTCCCATCAATTTTAACCATCTTCCCTGTCCCTGCTGAAGAAAAGCAGGCCCAAACCATGATGCTGCCGCCACCATGTTTGACAGTGGGGATGGTGTGTTCAGGGTGATGAGCTGTGTTGCTTTTACGCCAAACATATCGTTTTGCATTGTGGCCAAAAAGTTCAATTTTGGTTTCATCTGACCAGAGCACCTTCTTCCACATGTTTGGTGTGTCTCCCAGGTGGCTTGTGGCAAACATTAAACAAGACTTTTTATGGATTTCTTTGAGAAATGGCTTTCTTCTTGCCACTCTTCCATAAAGGCCAGATTTGTGCAGTGTACGACTGATTGTTGTCCTATGGACAGACTCTCCCACCTCAGCTGTAGATCTCTGCAGTTCATCCAGAGTGATCATGGGCCTCTTGGTTGCATCTCTGATCAGTCTTCTCCTTGTTCGAGATGAAAGTTTGGAGGGACGGCCGGGTCTTGGTAGATTTGCAGTGGTCTGATACTCCTTCCATTTCAATATGATTGCTTGCACAGAGCTCCTTGCAATGTTTAAAGCTTGGGAAATCTTTTTGTATCCAAATCCAGCTTTAAACTTCTCCACAACAGTATCTCGGACCTGCCTGGTGTGTTCCTTGGTCTTCATGATGCTCTCTGCGCTTTAAACAGAATCCTGAGACTATCACAGAGCAGGTGCATTTATACAGAGACCTGATTACACACAGGTGGATTCTATTTATCATCAGTGTGCATTTGGACTATCTGGGTATCTCATAGGACTACTGGAATTAAGCTAAGTATCACTTCTGTAGGCCTTTCTTATTTGGTTGCTATTTCATTAATTGCTATTGTATCTAGCTGGGTTGCTTGACTTTTGTGACTTTTGACTTGTCTGTTTAGTTAAGGTGAAAGTTTTGTAAAGATATTTTGTCTTCTAGGTCAAAGAGAAAGTTGTTATTGTTGCTGTTTTGACCTAGTTTCTATTGAGCCATCACCATCACCAGGTGAGAAGTTTCACTGGCTACAGGGGAGTGGCCAACACAGCTGTAACCAATCAGCCCCTAATCAGGTGTCTTTTAAAAAGCAGCACTGACTTTGAAGAGGCAGCTTCAGCGGCAGACTCCTCAGACGAAGACTCAGGAAGACAAAGACAAAGGAGTCTAAACCGGAGTCGAAGACTCAGGAGGACAAAGACAAAGGAGTCTAAACCGGAGTCGAAGACTCAGGAGGACAAAGACAAAGGAGTCTAAACTGGAGTCTAAGACTCAGGAGGACAAAGACAAAGGAGTCTAAACCGGAGTCTAAGACTCAGGAGGACAAAGACAAAGGAGTCTAAACCGGAGTCTAACAAGGAGGCTAACAAGGCTAAGTACCTGTCTGCTAGTGTTTTCTACCTTTCACATATGTGCCTTTTTTCCATTCCTGTTCATGTCTCTTCTCATAGATACTACAAACCTCACAATCACTCACAGCATCACCGTAACCTGTCCTCACTTATCTATCCCACCCGCTCCACACACATCCAACACCTTGTCGCAGGGGGCCTGTGGAACTGCCAGTCAGCTACACGCAAGACTGAGTTCATCTCTGGCTCTGCTACTGAGCAATGCCTGGACTTCCTTGCTCTCACTGAGACTTGGATAACACCCTCCAACACAGCCACCCCTGCAGCTCTCTCCTCCGCCCACTCCTTCTCCCACACACCCAGATCCACTGGAAGAGGTGGTGGGACAGGTCTGCTCATCAACCCCAACTGGACTTTCACTCTTTACCCACTGCCACACTTCTCTTCTTCAGTCGTTTGAATTTCATGCTGTAACTGTAACTCACCCAGTCAAACTAATCATTGTTGTCATCTACCGTCCACCAGGCCCATTGGGACACTTCTTGGAGGAACTAGATGTCCTCCTCTCAAACATCCCAGAAAATGGCCCACCACTTGTTCTTCTTGGTGACTTGAACATCCAGTCAGAGAAGTCATCCGATCTACTTCTTCTACTTTCTACTCTTTCTCTCTCACTTGCTCCTTCTCCACCAACTCACAAAGCTGGCAACCACCTTGACCTCATCTTCACCAGAAATTGCTCCACCTCCGACCTCACGGTAACTCCACTTCATGTCTCTGATCATTTCTTCATTTCCTACTCTCTCCCACTCTCCCAATCTGATGATCTCATCTCATCAGATATTGCACTTGTCCGTCGTAACATTCGCTCTCTCTCTCCCTCCTCTCTCTCCTCAACTCAATCAGCACTTCCTTCAGCTGACTCCTTCTCCCTCATGCAGTCCAACTCTGCCACAGACACCTTCCTCTCTACTCTGTCCTCCTCTCTTGACTCTCTCTGTCCTCTTACTCTCTACTCTGTCCTCCTCTCTTGACTCTCTCTGTCCTCTTACTCTCTACTCTGTCCTCCTCTCTTGACTCTCTCTGTCCTCTTACTTCACGGCGGGTTCGTAAGTCCTCCCCAGCCCCGTGGTTGTCTGACTCAGCGCGTGGTGAGAGAGCCACGATACGGGCAGCAGAAAGGAAATGGAGGAAATGAAAACACCCTCACCTGCTTTCCTATCATTCTTTTCTCTCCACCTTCACTGCCTCTATCTCTGCAGCCAAACAAGCTTTCTATCAGACTAAAATTCAATCCTCTTTCTCTAACCCCAAAAAACTTTTCTCGATCTTCTCTAACCTCCTTGACCCCCCCACTCCCCCTCCTCCCTCCTCCCTTCTACCAATTCACTTTGTCAACTACTTCACAAAAAAAGTAGATGGGTGTGACACTTGATGACCATCTCTCCCTCACTGCCAACATTGCTGCAACAGCTCGATCTTGCAGATACATGTTGCACAACATCAGAAGGATACGGCCTCTTCTAACCTAGAAGGCGGCACAGGTTCTGGTCCAGGCTCTTGTCATCTCACGCTTGGATTACTGCAACTCCCTCCTGGCTGGTCTCCCTGCGTGTGCCATACGACCCCTGCAACTCATCCAGAATGCAGCAGCTCGACTGGTCTTCAACTTACCAAAATTCTCCCACACTACACCTCTCCTCCGCTCCCTTCACTGACTTCCTGTAGCTGCTCGCATCCGCTTTAAGACTCTAGTGCTTGCGTTCCATGCTACAAACAGATCCGGTCCAGCCTACATCCAGGACATGATCAAAACCTACACCCCAGCCCGCCCACTCCGCTCTGCATCAGCAAACTGGCTCGCTACCCCCTCACTGAGAGGATCGCAGAGGCATTTACAGAACTCGAGACTGTTCACTGTCCTCGCTCCCAAATGGTGGAACGAGCTCCCCATCGACATCCGGACAGCGGAAAGCCTCCACATCTTCCGCCGCCGACTAAAAACACATTTCTTCCGTCTCTACCTTGACTAAGACGACAGCAACAAAAAAAACCCAAAAAAAACAAAAACCTATACATCGCACTTACGACTAGCACTTCACAGTTTGGTTTACTTGAAGCTCTTACTTACTTCTAGCTCTTATTTGTACCCAAATGTTTAAATGCACTTATTGTAAGTCGCTTTGGATAAAAGCGTCTGCTAAATGACATGTAACATGTAACAAAATCATCAGTCATTTAGGACAACATTGGATCATTCAGAGATCCTCACCGAACTTCTGGAGTGAGTTTGCTGCACTGAAAGTAAGGGGGCCGAATAATATTGCACGCCCCACTTTTCAGTTTTTTATTTGTTAAAAAAGTTTAAATTATCCAATAAATATGGTTCCACTTCACGATTGTGTCCCACTTGTTGTTGATTCTTGACAAAAAATTTCAATTTTATATCTTTATGTTTGAAGCCTTAAATGTGGCAAAAGGTTGAAAATTTCACGGGGGCCGGATACTTTCACAAGGCACTGTATATGTAGATATATATATATTGATATATATATATATATATCAATATATATCATATATCATATATATCTAAATTGACCATAGGTGTGAGTGTGAGAGTGATAGGTTGTTTGTCTCTATGTGTGTGTGGCCCTGCGATGGACTGGTGAACTGTCCACGGTGTGTGACCCCGCCTATCGCCCGATGTAGCTGAGATTGGCACAGCACCCCCCGCGACCCTCTGGTGGAGGATGAAACGGTAGATGATGGATGATGGATGGATATATCAATATACATATATATACATATATATATATATATACATATATATGGCTGGTTCAGTCATGTTACACACACACACGCACACATATATACATAAAGTATATACTGTACATATAGATATATAAATGAACATTACCCACCTGTTGTTCCCTCTGACTCCAACATTGCATTCCCCTGTGCATCAGTTAATATTATAATATTATGGGATCATGACTTCTTCCAATGGCATCTTGGACTTTGCCAGTGATCCCCTGAAATGAAGCCTCCCATTCCACAAACCGAACAAACACCATTCTGCTGGGACTCAGTCTCCCACCAACCAGGTGAGCAAGAATATCATATCAAAATAAATGACACACAAGGCATTCATATTCATAGCACCCTTGTGTATTTAGTATATCAATAACAAAACAATATAGTGCATTTTCTAGGGAAAAGTGTAAAAATGTTCATAAAGTGGTATCAACTATTATTACACCAGTTACGAATGAGACAAAGGCAACTGCAGTTGGAATGATCATATCAAATCGAGCTCTTATGCAACGACTTCAAATTATAATTTATTTCCCATCTTGCAATTAGTAAAACTGAAATTATAAATTGTTTCACAGTAATCCTTTGAAATGTTTTGGAGGCACAGGCTCTGGGGGGTCAGAAGCCCGCTGTGCAGGTCAACTAGCAGTACTAGTCGCAGGTGATCGCATGAATGAAAAACGTTGGAGCTGACGGGGGAACCTCGTTCCCTCGTTCCCTCGTTCCCTCGTTCTCGTCAGGTCTAATGAGCTGAAAACACCTGATGCTGCTTCAGGAAACAAGGCCACGTTTGCATCATCAGTTATTAATTCCAAAAATAAGTGAAATAACCCCTAGTGGTTATTTCCAAACGTTTCTATAGAGGAAACTTGTCCAAATGCTAACGTTAAACTTCTATATTATAATGTTATAGTAGCCTCTCTGACAACAACTAGCCTGGCACAGAGCAGTAAGTAAGTAGCTAGCTAGTTCCCTGATATGGTTATTTTCATCTTTACCTGAAATATTGAATTTCTCTCTCTATGTTTTTGTTCTTCTGAGCAAATAAACAAGACTTTAAAATCAAATCTCCCACTGTCTCTCTCAGTGTCTCTCTGTCTCTCTGTGTCAGTCTCTCAGTGTCTCTCTGTCTCTCTCTCTGTGTCTCAGTCTCTCTCTGTCTCTCTCTCTGTCTCAGTCTCTCAGTGTCTCTCTCTCTTTTTCTCAGTGTCTCAGTCTCTCTCTGTCTCTCTCAGTGTCTCTCTCTCTGTGTCTCAGTCTCTCTCTCTCTCTGTCTCAGTCTCTCAGTCTCTCTCTCTGTGTCTCAGTCTCTCTCTGTCTCTCTCAGTGTCTCTCTCTATCTGTGTCTCAGTATCTCAGTGTCTCAGTACAGAGCACATCCTCCTCATTGGTCACATTTCAAATGTTTATTGCTCGTTTCTTTTACAAAACAATGAAACTAAACTAAACTAAACTAAACACCATCATGAATAATCCACATCAACCTCTTAGTGTGATCACTGTCCCATGTTCACTTCTGTCTCAGAGTCTGGAGGCGTGTCCTCATGGTTCCATGTCCACTTCCTGTCTCAGAGTCTGGAAGTGTGTCCCCACTGTCCCATGTCCACTTCCTGTCTCAGAGTCTGGAGGCGTGTCCTCATGGTTCCATGTCCACTTCCTGTCTCAGAGTCTGGAAGTGTGTCCCCACTGTCCCATGTCCACTTCTGTCTCAGAGTCTGGAGGCGTGTCCTCATGATTCCATGTCCACTTCCTGTTAAAGGGTGAGGACTGTGGCGGCCATGTTGAAACTTGTCAGTGGTTGGACGTCTCTGTCCCCTGTGCTGGTGACGCCTCTATCTTGGTCAGGAGCACAGATGTGGGCGGGACTTGTGGTTTGATTGACAGTGTTGATAGGAGGACACATGGACGTTCATTGTAGCTGTGCTGCCGCGTCAGAGAAACACCGCCGTTATTAGCCTTAGCTCCCCTGTTACCGCCTGAGGGACCATTGTTGGTGTTGGGCGCCCCCTGCAGGTTAAAGCTGTGGTGGCGCATCACAAAGCTTCCTCTTGGTTTTTCTGGAACCAGGAGTGGAGTGGAGGAGGTGGAGTTTTGAGGAGGCGGGTCCAGACATTTGGGGAGGCGGACCGTCGGCAGCAGGGAGGAGCTATAATGTCGAGCAGACTGATGATGGTGGTACTGTCCTGCACAAGAGGACGAGGTGAGGACCTTGATGCCGCCACTTCCAGACGCACTGACCTCGTGGATGTGTTTGAGCAGCTCATCCAGCGCCGACACGTCATTAGCCGTCTGCGTGCAGTGATGATGCGAAATGGCCCCGCCTCCTATCCTGCCTCCTGCCCTGCCTGCCACTGCTTGCTCATTACTCAAAGTCTTTTTCTCCTCAAGGACGTGCAGCAAGGAGACGCTGTTGTCTCTGACGCCGTTGTCTTTGACGCTGTTGTCTTTGACGCCGTTGTCTTTGACGCTGTTGTCTCTGACGTCGTTGTCTTTGACGCTGTTGTCTCTGACGCTGTTGTCTCTGACGCTGTTGTCTCTGACGCCGTTGTCTTTGAAGCCGTTTTCTCTGACGCTGTTGTCTCTGACGCTGTTGTCTTCGAAGCTGTTGTTGTCTCCGACGCTGTTGTCTCCGACGCTGTTGTCTCCGACGCTGTTGTCTCTGATGCTGTTGTCACCGACGCTGTAGTCTCTGACGCTGTAGTCTCTGATGCTGTAGTCTCCGACGCTGTAGTCTCTGACGCTGTAGTCTCTGACGCTGTAGTCTTTCTGATTGTTCACTGGCAGCTCAGAAGAGGAGTCAGGGGTTGAGTAGGGGGTGGAGTCAGGGCTACACTCACTTAATGTCAAGACAGACAGCTGACCATCCACCTGAGAAAAAGGCGGAACAGAGATAAAGAGGGCGTGGCTTTCAGTTGTTATTCTGATTTATAATAAATCACACCGGTAATACACTGTCTGGCCAAAAAAAGAAGTGGCCACCTTTTCACAGCAGCCGTTTATTGTTGGTTAATTGTTGGGTTAGTGTTGGTTAATTGTTGGGTTATTGTTGGTAAAATGTTGGGTTATTGTTGGTTAATTGTTGGGTTAGTGTTGGTTAATTGTTGGGTTATTGTTGGTAAAATGTTGGGTTATTGTTGGTTAATTGTTGGGTTAGTGTTGGTTAATTGTTGGTTTATTGTTAGTTAATTGTTGGGTTATTGTTGGTTAATTGTTGGTTAATTGTTGGGTTAGTGTTGGTTAATTGTTGGGTTAGTGTTGGTTAATTGTTGGTTAATTGTTGGTAAAATTTTGGGTTATTGTTGGTTAATTGTTGGGTTAGTGTTGGTTAATTGTTGGGTTATTGTTGGTTAATTGTTGGTTCATTGTTGGTTCATTGTTGGTTATTGTTGGGTTATTGTTAGTTAATTGTTGTTTGTTGGTTAATTGTTGGGTTATTGTTGGTTAATTGTTGGTTTATTGTTGTTATTGTTGGTTATTGTTGGGTTATTGTTAGTTAATTGTTGTTTGTTGGTTAATTGTTGGGTTATTGCTGGTTAATTGTTGGTTAATTGTTGGTTTATTGTTGGTTATTGTTGGGTTATTGTTAGTTAATTGTTGTTAATTGTTTGTCAATTTTTGGGTTATTGTTGGTTAATTGTTGGGTTATTCGTTGGTTAATTGTTGGGTTATTGTTGGTTAATTGTTGGTTAATTGTTGGTTTATTGTTGGTGAAATTTTGGGTTATTGTTGGTTAATTGTTGGTTAATTGTTGGTTTATTGTTGGTTAATTGTTGGGTTATTGTTGGTTAATTGTTGGTTAATTGTTGGTTATTGTTGGGTTATTGTTAGTTAATTGTTGTTTATTGTTTGTAAATTTTTGGGTTATTGTTGGTTAATTGTTGGGTTAATTGTTGGTTAATTGTTGGTTTATTGTTGGTTAATTGTTGTGTTATTGTTGGTTTATTGTTGGTTAATGTTGGTTAATTGTTGGTTTATTGTTTGTTATTTGTTGGGTTATTGTTGGTTAATTGTTGGGTTATTGTTGTTAATTGTTGGTTAATTGTTGGTTATTTGTTGGGTTATTGTTGGTTAATTGTTGGTTAATTGTTGGGTTATTGTTGTTAATTGTTGGTTAATTGTTGGTTTTTTGTTGGTTTATTGTTGGTTAATTGTTGGGTTATTGTTGGTCTATTGTTGGTTAATTGTTGGGTTATTGTTGGTTTATTGTTGGTTAATGTTGGTTAATTGTTGGTTTATTGTTGGTTTATTGTTGGTTAATTGTTGGGTTATTGTTGGTTTATTGTTGGTTTATTGTTGGTTAATTGTTGGTTAATTGTTGGGTTATTGTTGGATTATTGTTGGTTAATTGTTGGTTAATTGTTGGGTTATTGTTGGGTTATTGTTGTTAATTGTTGGTTAATTGTTGGTTATTTGTTGGGTTATTGTTGGTTAATTGTTGGCAGTCTTGGCAGTTGTCAGGTCCAGGTTCAGCAACATTCTGAGCCCAAAGACTGAGGTCAGCTGACTTCCTGAATATACAGAATGAGCAGATTATTTCTTCCCTGATGGCACGGACATATTCCAAGATGACAATGCCAGGATTCATCGAGTGGTTCAGGGAGCATGAGACATGAGTCCAGACCTGAACCCCACTTGGAAGACTTGGACTCTGCCATCATCAACACAAGATCTTAATGCAACACTGGACACAGATAAATCTTAGTTTTATGAGTGCTGTAATCAGACCAAACATTAGAGTGTGTGAGCTGGCAGTGAATAATATGTAAACAATGACGCGTCAGCATCATCATTGTGTAATCATGAAAGACTGCTGTTAGCAGGAAGCTAAAAGCAGTGCTAGGCTAGGCTAACAAAGACACTGAACCTGTCGTCATACCTGAGCGAGCCTGAGGTGGGCGCCGCCCAGCAGCAGGTCGTGACATGATGGCGTGTGGGGGGTTGATGAGGCCTGACTGTTAGCCATGAAAGAGCTGTATAGCCGTGGTGTGGACACGCCCACTTTGACCTGCTGGGGAAGAGGTCAAATGTCAGTAAATAACCATCACTGACCTGATCTGAAACTCTGCTGAATCATTTTTCCGCAGTGAGTGAGTGTGTGTGTGTGTGTCAGTGCATGAGTGTTCTGTTCAAACCTGCTCAAACCTGTTCAAACTTCCTCAAACCTGCTCAAGTGAAAACTTGCTCAAACTTCCTCAAACCTGCTCAAGTGAAAACTTGCTCAAACTTCCTCAAACCTGTTCAAACCGGCTCAAACCTGCTCAAACCTGCTCAAGTGAAAACTTGCTCAAACTTCCTCAAACCTGTTCAGACTTCCTCAAACCTGCTTGAAAATTGCTCAAGTGAAAACTTGTGCAATGTCGTCCATGTTCGAAATGAGTCCAGTTGTCTATCTAGTGAAGATGACGATGACCTGCATGAATGAGAACTTTCACACATGTGAACAAATAATTGATCCATTTGTTTTAAATGGGAAATAAACAGCAGCTGAACAATGAAAACTCTTTCTGATAATAACTGAACAATGAAACCTCTTTCTGGAAGATGTTTGTCATTTTTTCCGATGAGCAAAAACTGACTTCCTGTTTGGCAGCAGTGCATCGTGACATAATCACACACCTTTGGCGTTCCCTCGAGAAGTCCACTGAGTTTCGCGAGTGATCGTAACGAAAGAGCGCGAGGCAGCGACGCCTCAGGTTCTTTTCCCAGTGCCGCTGCTCGCTGAGCGGCGCCACGGCTGCAGTAACATGACACAAGTAAACCCGACACCACCATGCCCAGGAAGAATGCCACCAGGATACAGGCTAGCAGGAACGTGTAGTGGACGTTAGCGGTGGCTTGCTGTTCCATGTCTGGAAGACAGAAAATGGTCCATACAGTTAATTCATAGGTTTAGATTTAAATATCCTTTACGATGTTTTGACAACTCAACTTTTTAGTGTCAGAGGACGATTCATTACATGCTAGAAGTTAGCATGAGTGAGTGAGTGAGTGACGAGTGATGTCATGTCACGTGATCTCTGATCTCCCTCTTTTCTCCCATGAACCACTGCTGTGACCTGCTCAGGTTTCAGCACTGTAACCCCACCCCAGTGAGACAGTCAACCCCACCCCTGTCAGTGAGACGGTCAGTGAGACAGTCAACCCCACCCCTGTCACTGAGACGGTCAGTGAGACAGTCAACCCCACCCCTGTCACTGAGACGGTCAGTGAGACAGTCAACCCCACCCCTGTCAGTGAGACAGTGCGTGAGACGGTCAGTTAGACGTTCAGTGAGACAGTCAGTGAGACGGTCAGTTAGACAGTCAGTGAGACGGTCAGTGAGACGGTCAGTGAGACAGTCAGTGAGACGGTCAGTTAGACAGTCAGTTAGAGGGTCAGTTAGACGGGCAGTGAGACAGTCAGTGAGACAGTCAGTTAGATGGTCAGTGAGACGGTTAGTTCGACGGGCAGTGAGACAGTCAGTGAGACGGTTAGTTAGACGGGCAGTGAGACAGTCAGTGAGACGGTTAGTTCGACGGGCAGTGAGACAGTCAGTGAGACGGGCAGTGAGACAGTCAGTGAGACGGTTAGTTAGACGGGCAGTGAGACAGTCAGTGAGACGGTTAGTTAGACGGGCAGTGAGACAGTCAGTGAGACGGTCAGACCCTCAGATGTTCAGACCTTCAGATGTTCAGATGTTCAGATCTGAGGATCAGAGGATCCTCAGATCAAAGAAGAGAAACCTGAGAGTTAGATGTTTGTCTCTGAGTGGACAGTGGACAGAGACATGAGGATCCAGTCCCCAGATTGAGATGCAGTACCTCACCTGTCCACTCATGGTGCTTTTCCCTCACTTCAAACACAGCGTGCTCTGTAAATATCCAACATAGAACTCACTTTCCCACAATCCTTCAGCTCAACTTCACTTTCTTACCGTAGGTGGAGTCAGACCGTGATGTCGCCAAGATATCAGCTGGAAAAAAAATCAAACATTCACCTTAGTTCCTGTGTTTACAACCATCAGCTGCTACCATGGTTACTAAAGTTTATCTCACCATAGCAACCGTCCACGTCAAACAAATGCTCGTCCTCAATGTCCTGCTCAAAGCCCGACCTGAGACAACACAGGAACTGATTAGACTCCTCCCCCTGTGTCAGGATCCTTGGAATCAATTAGGCGTATCCACGGCAACCACAACGTAACTTCATTAATTACTTTTATTTCACATTACTATTATTATTACTTTATAGAAAAAGTAATAATAATATTGATGCCTTTCCTTTAAGGGAATTCACCGTACATGATTATTAAAAATAAATCAAATACAGACGGGTGGGGGCGGGGTCAGAGGGAGAACAGCAAAAATAAAAAAAAATCTGATGATTGATGAGTCATTAATAATACTGATTAGAAGACGAGAAGGCGGAGTCTCTAATGGACACTAACCATTCATCTTAATCTTATCTGATTTATGATGTCAGTGGTGAGACAAAAGGAGGCGGGGCTTACTTTAAGCCCTGCGTGATGTCGGCACAACAGCCGCTCCGCAGCCATACGCAGTACGGGTCACGAGAGGTCAGACAGCTTCTGAGACAAGAAGACAGGTCTTACAACATCAGAATTATGAAAGAGTGCCCCCTGCTGCTGAGACACAGAGGCTCAGCCTCCTCTGCTGCCTCGTGTGGTCACTCTGTGTGACTTTTATTTTGGTGGGCACAAGTCTTACTGTTTACAACCGCCATGATGAGAGCAGCGGCTGAGCGGAACTCTGAGGACACAGCTACTGAAGGCCACAAACAAGGCATGGTGGTCTTTATCCAGCTCCAGACCCAGGACCACCCTGTCCTCCTGTCCCTGAACATTACACCTGCACACAGGAAGTAGATTAGTTTGAATAAACCAGCGTTAGCACATGGACCTCATGGTTAGTGTCTTACTTGGACAGTCTGTAAACATGGACCTCACGGTTAGTGTCTTACTTGGACAGACTGTAAACATGGACCTCATGGTTAGTGTCTTACTTGGACAGTCTGTAAACATGGACCTCATGGTTAGTGTCTTACTTGGACAGACTGTAAACATGGACCTCATGGTTAGTGTCTTACTTGGACAGTCTGTAAACATGGACCTCACAGTTAGTGTCTTACTTGGACAGACTGTAAACATGGACCTCATGGTTAGTGTCTTACTTGGACAGTCTGTAAACATGGACCTCATGGTTAGTGTCTTACTTGGACAGACTGTAAACATGGACCTCATGGTTAGTGTCTTACTTGGACAGTCTGTAAACATGGACCTCACAGTTAGTGTCTTACTTGGACAGACTGTAAACATGGACCTCACAGTTAGTGTCTTACTTGGACAGACTGTAAACATGGACCTCACAGTTAGTGTCTTACTTGGACAGTCTGTAAACATGGACCTTACAGTTAGTGTCTTACTTGGACAGTCTGTAAACATGGACCTCGCGGTTAGTGTCTTACTTGGACAGACTGTAAACATGGACCTCACAGTTAGTGTCTTACTTGGACAGACTGTAAACATGGACCTCACAGTTAGTGTCTTACTTGGACAGTCTGTAAACATGGACCTCGCGGTTAGTGTCTTACTTGGACAGACTGTAAACATGGACCTCACAGTTAGTGTCTTACTTGGACAGACTGTAAACATGGACCTCGCGGTTAGTGTCTTACTTGGACAGACTGTAAACATGGACCTCACAGTTAGTGTCTTACTTGGACAGACTGTAAACATGGACCTCACAGTTAGTGTCTTACTTGGACAGACTGTAAACATGGACCTCACAGTTAGTGTCTTACTTGGACAGTCTGTAAACATGGACCTCGCGGTTAGTGTCTTACTTGGACAGACTGTAAACATGGACCTCACAGTTAGTGTCTTACTTGGACAGACTGTAAACATGGACCTCATGGTTAGTGTCTTACTTGGACAGTCTGTAAACATGGACCTCACAGTTAGTGTCTTACTTGGACAGACTGTAAACATGGACCTCATGGTTAGTGTCTTACTTGGACAGTCTGTAAACATGGACCTCACAGTTAGTGTCTTACTTGGACAGACTGTAAACATGGACCTCACAGTTAGTGTCTTACTTGGACAGACTGTAAACATGGACCTCACAGTTAGTGTCTTACTTGGACAGTCTGTAAACATGGACCTCGCGGTTAGTGTCTTACTTGGACAGACTGTAAACATGGACCTCGCGGTTAGTGTCTTACTTGGACAGTCTGTAAACATGGACCTCACAGTTAGTGTCTTACTTGGACAGACTGTAAACATGGACCTCACAGTTAGTGTCTTACTTGGACAGACTGTAAACATGGACCTCACAGTTAGTGTCTTACTTGGACAGTCTGTAAACATGGACCTCACAGTTAGTGTCTTTCTTGGACAGACTGTAAACATGGACCTCACAGTTAGTGTCTTACTTGGACAGACTGTAAACATGGACCTCACAGTTAGTGTCTTACTTGGACAGACTGTAAACATGGACCTCACAGTTAGTGTCTTACTTGGACAGACTGTAAACATGGACCTCACAGTTAGTGTCTTACTTGGACAGTCTGTAAACATGGACCTCACAGTTAGTGTCTTACTTGGACAGACTGTAAACATGGACCTCGCGGTTAGTGTCTTACTTGGACAGACTGTAAACATGGACCTTGCGGTTAGTGTCTTACTTGGACAGACTGTAAACATGGACCTCATGGTGAGTGTCTTACTTGGACAGTCTGTAAACATGGACCTCACAGTTAGTGTCTTACTTGGACAGACTGTAAACATGGACCTCATGGTTAGTGTCTTACTTGGACAGTCTGTAAACATGGACCTCACAGTTAGTGTCTTACTTGGACAGACTGTAAACATGGACCTCATGGTTAGTGTCTTACTTGGACAGTCTGTAAACATGGACCTCATGGTTAGTGTCTTACTTGGACAGACTGTAAACATGGACCTCATGGTTAGTGTCTTACTTGGACAGTCTGTAAACATGGACCTCACAGTTAGTGTCTTACTTGGACAGACTGTAAACATGGACCTCACAGTTAGTGTCTTACTTGGACAGACTGTAAACATGGACCTCACAGTTAGTGTCTTACTTGGACAGTCTGTAAACATGGACCTTACAGTTAGTGTCTTACTTGGACAGTCTGTAAACATGGACCTCGCGGTTAGTGTCTTACTTGGACAGACTGTAAACATGGACCTCACAGTTAGTGTCTTACTTGGACAGACTGTAAACATGGACCTCACAGTTAGTGTCTTACTTGGACAGTCTGTAAACATGGACCTCGCGGTTAGTGTCTTACTTGGACAGACTGTAAACATGGACCTCACAGTTAGTGTCTTACTTGGACAGACTGTAAACATGGACCTCGCGGTTAGTGTCTTACTTGGACAGACTGTAAACATGGACCTCACAGTTAGTGTCTTACTTGGACAGACTGTAAACATGGACCTCACAGTTAGTGTCTTACTTGGACAGACTGTAAACATGGACCTCACAGTTAGTGTCTTACTTGGACAGTCTGTAAACATGGACCTCGCGGTTAGTGTCTTACTTGGACAGACTGTAAACATGGACCTCACAGTTAGTGTCTTACTTGGACAGACTGTAAACATGGACCTCATGGTTAGTGTCTTACTTGGACAGTCTGTAAACATGGACCTCACAGTTAGTGTCTTACTTGGACAGACTGTAAACATGGACCTCATGGTTAGTGTCTTACTTGGACAGTCTGTAAACATGGACCTCACAGTTAGTGTCTTACTTGGACAGACTGTAAACATGGACCTCACAGTTAGTGTCTTACTTGGACAGACTGTAAACATGGACCTCACAGTTAGTGTCTTACTTGGACAGTCTGTAAACATGGACCTCGCGGTTAGTGTCTTACTTGGACAGACTGTAAACATGGACCTCGCGGTTAGTGTCTTACTTGGACAGTCTGTAAACATGGACCTCACAGTTAGTGTCTTACTTGGACAGACTGTAAACATGGACCTCACAGTTAGTGTCTTACTTGGACAGACTGTAAACATGGACCTCACAGTTAGTGTCTTACTTGGACAGTCTGTAAACATGGACCTCACAGTTAGTGTCTTTCTTGGACAGACTGTAAACATGGACCTCACAGTTAGTGTCTTACTTGGACAGACTGTAAACATGGACCTCACAGTTAGTGTCTTACTTGGACAGACTGTAAACATGGACCTCACAGTTAGTGTCTTACTTGGACAGACTGTAAACATGGACCTCACAGTTAGTGTCTTACTTGGACAGTCTGTAAACATGGACCTCACAGTTAGTGTCTTACTTGGACAGACTGTAAACATGGACCTCGCGGTTAGTGTCTTACTTGGACAGACTGCAAACATGGACCTCGCGGTTAGTGTCTTACTTGGACGGGTTGTAAACATGGACCTTGCGGTTAGTGTCTTACTTGGACAGACTGTAAACATGGACCTCATGGTGAGTGTCTTACTTGGACAGACTATAAACATGGACCTCGTGGTTAGTGTCTTACTTGGACAGACTGTAAACATGGACCTCATGGTGAGTGTCTTACTTGGACAGACTATACACATGGACCTCGCGGTTAGTGTCTTACTTGGACAGACTGTAAACATGGACCTTGCGGTAAGTGTCTTACTTGGACAGACTGTAAACATGGACCTCATGGTTAGTGTCTTACTTGGACAGACTATAAACATGGACCTCGCGGTAAGTGTCTTACTTGGACAGACTTTAAACATGGACCTCGCGGTTAGTGTCTTACTTGGACGGTTGTAAACATGGACCTCGTGGTTAGTGTCTTACTTGGACAGTCTGTAAACATGTACTTCGCGGTTAGTGTCTTACTTGGACGGGTTGTAAACATCGATGTCCTCCAGCAGTTTGGTTCCGATGCTATTGTTGAGATGTGTGCTCACCAAGACTTTCAGGACTCGTCCGTCATCTGAGCCCAAGAACATCACCATGCGGTCTTTGAAAGGGCCAGCAGAGACATCAACCACAATCTGGGTCAACTTGGACCTGGGAGGGACAAAGCAGAGTAGTAGTGATTGATCAATCACTCGTAGATTTACCAAAGTCCACATGATGTGTGGCATGAAAGGTTGAGCCACGTTTGACCCCACACCTGGCGGCTCCGCCCTCTGTGTTACCTGCTGGACGTCCTCATGAAGGACGGCCGCTCGTTGACAGACGGAACAGCTTTGTCCATCAGAGGATGCGACTTAATGAAGGTCAATGTTTCATCTGGAAACTGAACTGATGACATATAGTCAGCAGCGGCGCCGTCACCTGCACACACACCTGGTCTACAAACACACACACATGATCCTGCATTGAACAATCTGGTCTCAAGTGATTCTGGCTGTCGATGGCGCTCTCACCTGGGTTGGGGAACCCTTTGGTCAGGTACTGGTGTCCAGGATGAGTCACTGGCTCGCTGCTCTTTAAACGTCCCGCTGAAGACGTTCTCGATGTCGTCCATGAAGAAGAAGCAGACGGCGGAGCCAGGGATACTGAGGGGGCGGAGCCAGTTAGTCTGGGCTAATGCTACACTCACACATATGGTTCGGTGGGTGTGGCTAAAGTCTGGTGCTCGAGGCATCTTTCACAAATGAGCAGCACTGAGTTTCTAATGTTGTCAGAAGCACATGTGCTACATTATTTGCATAATGTGATTTGATTGGCTGATGCTCAAGCACAGCAACAGACCCACAATGCATTTCAGCAACATGTTATATTATTATATTAAGAGAGAAGCATTTAGCTCCTGTGTAGCTAACAAGAAGCTAACACTCAGCTATCATAAAGCTAATGCGCAGGTTATTCTAAGGAAACACTCAGCTAACATGAAGCTAATGCTGAGCTAACATGAAGCTAATGCTCAGGTTATTCTAAGGAAACTCTCAGCTAACATGAAGCTAACATGAAGTTAACATGCAGCTAACGCTCAGGTTATTCCAAGGAAACGCTCAACTAACATGAAGCTAATGCTCAGGTGAGCGTTACCTGTTGTCCTGGGTGGTGAAGACTCCAGCAAGCGCCGGCCTCCCGTTCACCTGCAGCACGTTTGTCACAGACTGAAGGACATCGAAGTAAAAGAAAGAATCTCCAGGGACTGAACAGTTGAGACGAGCCTGAACACACACACACACACACGTGAACATGACTCTTCATTATCAGCTGTTACCATGGAAACAAGACTGTAAGGTCACCTTGAGGTAGGATGTCCAATATCTCTCCAGAACTCGGGGCGAACCGCCGCTATCATTCTTACAGACGCGGGCAACTCGAGAAAAGACCACCTGAGAGAGGGCGAGGGTCAAAGGTGAGAGGGAGGGGTTTAACCCAGTCATGCAGGTGTGTTCAGGTGTAGTTTGTTACCTTTCCCAGGACGGTGAACTCCACCGCAATCTCTCTGAAGAAGAAGTAGACGAAGCTTCCATAATCAATAGCATGAAGGAAGTGAGGTTCTGTGTCAGGAAAAAAGGGTGGGGCCAGGATGATGGGGGTGGAGACAAATTGTAACAAATTCATTGTTAAACTGAATTGTTCTTTGAACCTTCTCCTAATGAATTACTACACCTCCCAACATGCTTTGGGACAATTGGGACAAATGTGTGTCTGTGTGTGTGTGCGTGTCTGTGGGCGTGCGTGTCTGTGTGTTAGCTTGTCTGTGTGTGTCTGTGAGTGTGTGTCTGTGTGTGTGTCTTCTGTGAGTGTGTGTCTCTGAGTGTGTGTCTGTGTGTGTATGTGTCTGTGAGTGTGTGTGTGTCTGTGTACGTCTGTCTGTGTCTGTGTGCATGTGTGTCCGTGTTTCTGTGTGTCTGCGTGTGTGTCTCTGTGTGTGTGTGTGTGTCTGTGTGTGTGTGTGTGTGTGTATCTGTGTGTGTGTGCGTCTGTGTGTGTGTGTGTGTCTGTGTGTGCGCGTGTGTGTCTGCGTGTGTGTCTCTGTGTGTGTGTGTGTGTGTGTGTCTGTGTGTGTGTGTGTGTGTGTCTGTGTGTGTGTGTGTCTGTGTGTGTGTGTGTCTGTGTGTGTGTGTGTGTCTGTGTGTGCGCGTGTGTGTATCTGTGTGTGTGCGTCTGTGTGTGTGTGTCTGTGTGTGTGTGTGTCTGTGTGTGTGTGTGTCTGTGTGTGTATCTGTGTGTGTGTGCGTCTGTGTGTGCGTGTCTGTGTGTGTATCTGTGTTTGTGTGTGCGCGCGTGTGTGTGTGTGTCTGTGTGCGCGTGTGTGTATCTGTGTGTGTGTGTCTGTGTGTGTATCTGTGTGTGTGTGCGTCTGTGTGTGCGTGTGTGTGTGTCTGTGTGTGCGCGTGTGTGTGTGTGTGTGCGCGCGTGTGTGTATCTGTGTGTGTGTGTCTGTGTGTGTATCTGTGTGTGTGTGCGTCTGTGTGTGCGTGTCTGTGTGTGTGTGTGTGTGTATTAGGGCTGAACGATATATCGTTATCGTATCGCTATCGAGATATGAACATTCAAGATATTAATATTGAAAAAGCAACGATATAAACAATATAGATTTTCCCCCTCGCTCGCCCTGCATGTACAGCTCTGGCAGTCACAATAAACATCATTTTTACGATTGCCCTTGAATGCACCACTACGGCCAGCCAACCACAAACCTTATTTCATGCTTGCTGTGGATCGACAGCTGAAGCCAACCAATGACAAACATAGGAGGGCGGGAGGGAGACGGACACTGAGACGCACACACACACACACACGACATACACAGCGGGAAAGAAAGTGACATGAGCGCGGAAGATAATGCGGCCGGTGGCGATTTTGTGCCAAAACATAAATCATCGTATTTTGGATTTAAAAAGGATGATGTCAACCAGAGCGAGGTGTTGTGCAGGTCGTGCTTAGCGAAAATTGCGACGAAGCAAGGTAGCACAACAAACATGTTTCACCACCTGAAACAACATCATCGCGTGCTGCACGAAGAGTGTATTACAATGAGAGAAACACCGGGGACTTCTCAGTCATCCCAAAAGAAGCCCAAGCAAAGTGTGTTTACTGATGCGTTCAGTAGCGTTACACCGTATGAGTCGACGTCCACCAGACATAAAGGCGTTACAGACGCTATAACATACCACATTGCAAAAGACATGGTACCCGTGTACACAGTCTCACAGTGAGTTCTCATCAATGAAACTGCACTTTTCATGTGGAAAGTTTCCACAGTCTTTTGTATTATGATGTTTTAATTTTTCAGAAAAATGCTTGGTTTTCACCGAACCCGTAGTCATATCGTATCATATCGATATCGAGATATCTGGCATGAATATCCAGATATGAAATTTTGTCCATATCGTTCAGCCCTAGTGTGTATCTGTGTGTGTGCGTGTCTGTGTGTGTATCTGTGTCTGTGTGTGTGTGCGTGTCTGTGTGTGAGTGTCTGTGTGTCTGTGTGTGTATCTGTGTGTGTGTGCGTCTGTGTGTGCGTGTCTGTGTGTCTGTGTGTGTGTGCGTGTCTGTGTGTGAGTGTCTGTGTGTCTGTGTGTGTATCTGTGTGTGTGTGCGTCTGTGTGTGCGTGTCTGTGTGTCTGTGTGTCTGTGTCTGTGTGTGAGTGCGTGTATCTGTGTCTGTGTGTGTGTGCGTGTCTGTGTGTGAGTGTCTGTGTGTGTATCTGTGTGTGTGTGCGTCTGTGTGTGCGTGTCTGTGTATCTGTGTCTGTGTGTGAGTGCGTGTCTGTGAGTCTGTGTGTGTATCTGTGTCTGTGTGTGAGTGCGTGTCTGTGAGTCTGTGTGTGTATCTGTGTCTGTGTGTGAGTGCGTGTCTGTGAGTCTGTGTGTGTATCTGTGTCTGTGTGTGTGTGCGTGTCTGTGAGTCTGTGTGTGTATCTGTGTCTGTGTGTGAGTGCGTGTCTGTGAGTCTGTGTGTCTGTGTGTGTATCTGTGTCTGTGTGTGAGTGCGTGTCTGTGAGTCTGTGTGTGTATCTGTGTCTGTGTGTGTGTGCGTGTCTGTGAGTCTGTGTGTGTATCTGTGTCTGTGTGTGAGTGCGTGTCTGTGAGTCTGTGTGTGTATCTGTGTCTGTGTGTGAGTGCGTGTCTGTGTGTCTGTGTGTGTATCTGTGTCTGTGTGTGAGTGCGTGTCTGTGAGTCTGTGTGTCTGTGTGTGTATCTGTGTCTGTGTGTGAGTGCGTGTCTGTGAGTCTGTGTGTGTATCTGTGTCTGTGTGTGAGTGCGTGTCTGTGAGTCTGTGTGTGTATCTGTGTCTGTGTGTGAGTGCGTGTCTGTGAGTCTGTGTGTGTATCTGTGTCTGTGTGTGAGTGCGTGTCTGTGTGTCTGTGTGTGTATCTGTGTCTGTGTGTGTGTGCGTGTCTGTGTGTGTATCTGTGTGTGTGTGCGTCTGTGTGTGCGTGTCTGTGAGTCTGTGTGTGTATCTGTGTGCGTCTGTGTGTGCGTGTCTGTGTGTCTGTGTGTGTATCTGTGTGCGTCTGTGTGTGAGTGCGTGTCTGTGAGTCTGTGTGTGTATCTGTGTCTGTGTGTGAGTGCGTGTCTGTGAGTCTGTGTGTCTGTGTGTGTATCTGTGTCTGTGTGTGAGTGCGTGTCTGTGAGTCTGTGTGTGTATCTGTGTCTGTGTGTGTGTGCGTGTCTGTGAGTCTGTGTGTGTATCTGTGTCTGTGTGTGAGTGCGTGTCTGTGAGTCTGTGTGTGTATCTGTGTCTGTGTGTGTGTGTGCGTGTCTGTGTGTCTGTGTGTGTATCTGTGTGCGTCTGTGTGTGTGTGCGTGTCTGTGAGTCTGTGTGTGTATCTGTGTCTGTGTGTGAGTGCGTGTCTGTGAGTCTGTGTGTCTGTGTGTGTATCTGTGTCTGTGTGTGAGTGCGTGTCTGTGAGTCTGTGTGTGTATCTGTGTCTGTGTGTGTGTGCGTGTCTGTGAGTCTGTGTGTGTATCTGTGTCTGTGTGTGAGTGCGTGTCTGTGAGTCTGTGTGTCTGTGTGTGTATCTGTGTCTGTGTGTGAGTGCGTGTCTGTGAGTCTGTGTGTGTATCTGTGTCTGTGTGTGAGTGCGTGTCTGTGTGTCTGTGTGTGTATCTGTGTCTGTGTGTGTGTGCGTGTCTGTGTGTGTATCTGTGTGTGTGTGCGTCTGTGTGTGCGTGTCTGTGAGTCTGTGTGTGTATCTGTGTGCGTCTGTGTGTGCGTGTCTGTGTGTCTGTGTCTGTGTGTGAGTGCGTGTATCTGTGTCTGTGTGTGTGTGCGCGTGTCTGTGTGTGAGTGTCTGTGTGTGTATCTGTGTGTGTGTGCGTCTGTGTGTGCGTGTCTGTGTGTCTGTGTCTGTGTGTGAGTGCGTGTCTGTGTGTCTGTGTGTGTATCTGTGTCTGTGTGTGAGTGCGTGTCTGTGAGTCTGTGTGTGTATCTGTGTCTGTGTGTGAGTGCGTGTCTGTGAGTCTGTGTGTGTATCTGTGTCTGTGTGTGAGTGCGTGTCTGTGAGTCTGTGTGTGTATCTGTGTCTGTGTGTGTGCGTGTCTGTGAGTCTGTGTGTGTATCTGTGTCTGTGTGTGAGTGCGTGTCTGTGAGTCTGTGTGTCTGTGTGTGTATCTGTGTCTGTGTGTGAGTGCGTGTCTGTGAGTCTGTGTGTGTATCTGTGTCTGTGTGTGTGTGCGTGTCTGTGAGTCTGTGTGTGTATCTGTGTCTGTGTGTGAGTGCGTGTCTGTGAGTCTGTGTGTCTGTGTGTGTATCTGTGTCTGTGTGTGAGTGCGTGTCTGTGTGTCTGTGTGTGTATCTGTGTCTGTGTGTGAGTGCGTGTCTGTGAGTCTGTGTGTCTGTGTGTGTATCTGTGTCTGTGTGTGAGTGCGTGTCTGTGAGTCTGTGTGTGTATCTGTGTCTGTGTGTGAGTGCGTGTCTGTGAGTCTGTGTGTCTGTGTGTGTATCTGTGTCTGTGTGTGAGTGCGTGTCTGTGAGTCTGTGTGTGTATCTGTGTCTGTGTGTGAGTGCGTGTCTGTGTGTCTGTGTGTGTATCTGTGTCTGTGTGTGTGTGCGTGTCTGTGTGTGTATCTGTGTGTGTGTGCGTCTGTGTGTGCGTGTCTGTGAGTCTGTGTGTGTATCTGTGTGCGTCTGTGTGTGCGTGTCTGTGTGTCTGTGTGTGTATCTGTGTGCGTCTGTGTGTGAGTGCGTGTCTGTGAGTCTGTGTGTGTATCTGTGTCTGTGTGTGTGAGTGCGTGTCTGTGAGTCTGTGTGTCTGTGTGTGTATCTGTGTCTGTGTGTGAGTGCGTGTCTGTGAGTCTGTGTGTGTATCTGTGTCTGTGTGTGTGTGCGTGTCTGTGAGTCTGTGTGTGTATCTGTGTCTGTGTGTGAGTGCGTGTCTGTGAGTCTGTGTGTCTGTGTGTGTATCTGTGTCTGTGTGTGTGTGCGTGTCTGTGTGTCTGTGTGTGTATCTGTGTGCGTCTGTGTGTGTGTGCGTGTCTGTGAGTCTGTGTGTGTATCTGTGTCTGTGTGTGAGTGCGTGTCTGTGAGTCTGTGTGTCTGTGTGTGTATCTGTGTCTGTGTGTGAGTGCGTGTCTGTGAGTCTGTGTGTGTATCTGTGTCTGTGTGTGTGTGCGTGTCTGTGAGTCTGTGTGTGTATCTGTGTCTGTGTGTGAGTGCGTGTCTGTGAGTCTGTGTGTCTGTGTGTGTATCTGTGTCTGTGTGTGAGTGCGTGTCTGTGAGTCTGTGTGTGTATCTGTGTCTGTGTGTGAGTGCGTGTCTGTGAGTCTGTGTGTCTGTGTGTGTATCTGTGTCTGTGTGTGTGTGCGTGTCTGTGTGTGTATCTGTGTGTGTGTGCGTCTGTGTGTGCGTGTCTGTGAGTCTGTGTGTGTATCTGTGTGCGTCTGTGTGTGCGTGTCTGTGAGTCTGTGTGTGTATCTGTGTGCGTCTGTGTGTGCGTGTCTGTGTGTCTGTGTGTGTATCTGTGTGCGTCTGTGTGTGCGTGTCTGTGAGTCTGTGTGTGTATCTGTGTGCGTCTGTGTGTGCGTGTCTGTGTGTCTGTGTGTGTATCTGTGTGCGTCTGTGTGTGAGTGCGTGTCTGTGAGTCTGTGTGTGTATCTGTGTCTGTGTGTGCGTCTGTGTGTGCGTGTCTGTGTGTGTATCTGTGTGTGTGTGCGTCTGTGTGTGCGTGTCTGTGTGTGTGCTCACCTCGCAGCCACTTAGAGTCGTACTTGAACGTCCTGAGGACTGGACGATTGTCTCCCAGACTTCGGTAGAAGACCGCATCGCTGGCCAGGAAGTCTGTGGTGGTGGCTGAGTAGAAGTCCCCGCCTGACCAGAAACATGTAACGTGTTGATTTATGTGTAATTGTAACATTCTGTAGTCACAGCGCCACCTTCAGGATGTAAAGTGTAACTGACCTGTGAACAGTCCAATGTTGGACTGATGTGACTCGAAGGGACATCGAGCCTGACCGATGAGGTCGTCGCCAAGCTGCTCCAACAAGGTCATCTGAGGTCAAAGGTCACATACAAGGTAAAAAACTAATGTGTGTGTGTGTGTGTGCGTGTGTGTGTGTGTGTGTGTTTACCTGGTAGTCCCTGCAGGTGGGGTTAAAAGCGTTGGTCCCACAGGTGAAAAGTGTTTCATCGTTTCTGGGAACCAGAACTTTGATGTAGTTGTAACATTCGTCCTGAAATGTAAACAAAGGTTTAAAGTAGAATGAACTAATCCAGGATTAATCTGCTCTAATCCAGGCTGAGAATGATTAAATATGTCAGTCTGGTACGGAAACTGCTCCGTCACAGACCGTAAGGCACTACAGAGGGTGGTCAAAACCGCACAGCGCATTACAAGGACTCCACTTCCTGCCATCGAGGACGTTCAGAGGATGATCTCTGTACTCTTCCTCCCTTCCGATCTCTGCCCCCCACTGACCCCCCTCCACAACACCTCACACCAGTTACAATCTCCCCCCCCCTTGAATTCTGCCCACCGAAGAATGTCTTTTCTTGTTTGTTTATTTATTTATTATGTGGAATGTTCATACCACCTCAAAAAGCTATCAACCTTCAAAATATGTCCATAATCTGTAAAATATTCTGTAAATTAGCGCTCATTTATATTCATGTTTGGTTTTTTATATTTATACTTATTCATAGAACATCCCACTAATCCACCCATCCATATATACCCAACAATTGCATATTACTCTCTGTAATAAAAAAAAAATACAGTATATACATATTCTTGCACTTTCTGCTTGTTGCACTTCTGGTGAGATGCAAACCTCATTTTGTTACCCGAAACTTGTATTTAACTAATGACAATAAAGTTGAAGCTCATCTCATGTCAAACCAGGTCAAGTGGTTTTTAGCTCGGCTCTCAGTCCTGCTCTCAGAAGCACATATGAATTATGTGTGAATTGTGTGTGAATCACATGTGAATTATGTGTGAATTGTGTGTGAATCACATGCGAATCAGGTATGAATTGCACATGAATCAGGTGTGAATTGTGTGTGAATCAGGTGTGAATCACGTGTGAACCAGGTGTGCATCATGTGTTAATCAGGTGTGAATAGTGTGCACTGTGTGTGAATCATGTGTAAATAGTGTAGGCATTGTGTGTCACCGTGTGTGAATCAGGTGTGAATCACTTAAACTCACGCTGTTCTTTCCTCTCACTTTACATTTGCTCACGTCTTCAGATTTCCACGTCATCGTCTGAAACACACACACACACACACACACAAACATATTATCATCACTTTACTTTCATCAACTCTGTGAACATGTTTTTAACGAGTCATGGTGTGATGTCACTAACCAGCTGAGGAACGATGACATTATCCAGTGCCGCTGCTGTGGTCGTCAGATTCACTGCGAACACGTGATCTCTGAAAAAAGAGATTTCCCACAATCCTTCACTACAGAGAGAGAGTCTGTGTGAGTGCGTGCGTGCGTATGCGTGCATGCGTGCGTGCGTGTGTGTGTGTGTGCGTGCGTGAACCTCGCAGCGATGAACAGCACATGGTTGATGCGGATCATGGTCTGGAAGTCAAGGCCGAGTCGCTGAGTGTCGTTGTCATGGAGACCATGAAAACCTGAAAAGTGATATGAGTCTGCAGACACATGAGGGTCAGTAAATGCATCATAAGCATCTGTCCACAATGTAGCCATGACAGTGATGATGTCATCATCACTGTCATGGTTCGAGACTGTACTCACGCTGAGAGGAGACTATGCTGATTGGCTGCAGGTCTTTGGGGAAGGGCGTGGTCAAGGCCTCAGACAGGAAATGGACAGTGAATACAAGTAGTAGCATAAGTGGTGGCCACTGTTGCCGTGGTAACAGCCAATCAACGAAGACCATTTTTTCATAGGGTGGTGATGATGTCAGAGGGTCATGGTGGAGGTCGACTATGAGGTAACACACAGATGTGAGGGTCAATGCAAGTTCACACCAAAAAGTTTCCTTGTGATGACATCACAAACTTTTCCAAAGTAAAGATAAAGTTTGTCCCACGCAAAGTTTCACACAGCATCACTCACCCTAACCTTAATTGGTTAATGACTAACCTGAACCTAACCACAACTCAAATCTCTAAACTTAACCAGTTCATCAGAAATTAGGTTCTGTCAAATAAGGTTTTGGTCTCACGGGGACCAGGTTTTGGTCTCATGAGGACCCGGTTTTGGTCTCATGAGGACAACTGGTCCTGACAAGGTCAGTGATTATAACAGACAACACACACACACACTCATGATGGGGTGGAAGTCAGGAGGTTTTAGGAGGATTTAAAACAAAGACCCACGGACAGAACCCGCCCCCTCACTCACTCACTCACACACACACACACCCATACAGAAGATTAACCCCTTCAGCTTTAATGCCTCAGAAATTAGGTCACATGTAGAGAAACAGACTGAAGGTTCAAAGCTGACACAAAAGGTAAACCTGAATCCTCTGAGGTACAACTTTAAAACCAGTGCTAATCTAGTACCAGTACAGCAGTGTAACACCAGTACTATCTAGTAACCTAGTACCAGTTATGTTCCAACATTTTACTTCACTTTTATAAATGCAGCGAAAAAACATATTTACTGTGAGCATCAGTTTGAAGAGGGTACATTATTACAGCGTAAAAACTAGAACTACTCAAGATCCAAGATCAAGATCAAGATCAAGATCCAAGATCCAAGATCCAAGATCAAGGTCCAATGTCCAAGGTCTTGATGAAACTCAAAGCTGTTTAACACTACATTCACACACTGGACCTCCTGCAGTTTCTCTGGGAACTAGTTACTTTAACCAGTAACACCGTCCAGCACCATCCAACACCGTCCAACACCGCCCAATACCACCCAACACGGACCGTTCACACTTCTAACACTCAGGTCAGAGAACACAGAAGGACATTTAGACTAAAGTTCTTTCCCACTGTCAAACAGCTGACAATTTACAATCATGGTCTACCTCCTACCTCATCTATGTCACGTAGCACATCTATGACATCTATGTAATCTACCTCACCTATGTCATATCATCTACCTCATCTATGTCATATCATCTACCTCACATATGTCATATCATCTATGTCATATCATCTACCTCATCTATGTCATATATTGTACCTCATTTATGTAATCTACCTCATCTATGTCATATCCTCTACCTCACATATGTCATATCATCTATGTCATATCATCTACCTCACCTATGTCATATATTCTACCTCATTTATGTAATCTACCTCATCTATGTCATATCCTCTACCTGATATATGTCCTCTCATCTACCTCATCTATGTCACGTAGCACATCTATGACATCTATCTCATCTATGTAATCTACCTCACCTATGTCATATCATCTACCTCATCTATGTCATATCATCTACCTCACATATGTCATATCATCTATGTCATATCATCTACCTCACCTATGTCATATATTCTACCTCATTTATGAAATCTACCTCATCTATGTCATATCCTCTACCTGATATTTGTCCTCTCATCTACCTCATCTATGTCACCTACCTCATCTATGTCATATCCTCTACCTGATATATGTCCTCTCATCTACCTCATCTATGTCACCTACCTCACTTATGTCATATCTTCTACCTCATCTATGTCACATAATCTACATCATCTATGCAATCTACCTCATCCGTCACCTAATCTACATCATCTATATCATCTACCTCATCTATGTCATATCATGGACCTAATATTTGTAATATCATCAACCTCATATATGTCATATCATCTACCTCATATATGTCATATCATCTACCTCATCTATGTCATATCATCTACCTCATCTATGTCATATCATCTACCTTATATATGTAATATCATTGACCCCATTTATGTCATATCATCTACCTCATATCAAATGTCATATCATCTACCTCATCTATGTCATATCATCTACCTCATCTATGTCATATCATTTACTCATGTGTTTGAATATTGAATCAAGTTTACGTGTTTTGGATCAAATGATTCCAATGACAGATCGATCATCACATAATTAGTTTAAATCAGTTCAAACATCAATGTTTAAAAATGTCTTAAAGTGACACAGACACACACACGGACACACACACAGCAACACACGCACACAGAAACAAACACGCACACATACATTAACACACACATACACACCTCTGGCTCCACGGACACCGGGTTGAGGACAGGAGACAGGCCGATGCTCGCGGCTCTGTCCGCGGCTCTGTCCGCGGCTCTGTCTCGTGCTGTGTCTCGGTCGCTCACAAACACATTGATAATCCACCGTCAACACTGAACGAAACGGAATCGCACCGGCGGGAAAAATCCTGGTTAAAAATCCACCGTGAGGAGACGGAGACAGACAGGCGGGGACAGGAGAGTCCTCCGTAACGACACAATGAAGCTGATCCCGCTGCAGACCACGCCCTCCTGATTAGCATAATATAGCCCAACAGCCAATCACCGGGCGAGGACCCCGCCCTCTTCAATTTAAAGTCACTGATTTGATTTTTTCACATAAAATTCAAATAAAAATGTGTAAATCTATTATAGACAACATTTACATTTCATCATTAAACATTATTTAATGTTTAAAAATAATTATTATATTAGATTAAAATATTTTCTACATGAATAACACATTTCTAAAAGCAAATGATAAAAATCATTTATATATAAAAGTGTGCAGTATGCATTTGGACTATCTGGGTATCTCATAGGACTACTGGAATTAAGCTAAGTATCACTTCTGTAGGCCTTTCTTATTTGGTTGCTATTTCATTAATTGCTATTGTATCTAGCTGGGTTGCTTGACTTTTGTGACTTTTGACTTGTCTGTTTAGTTAAGGTGAAAGTTTTGTAAAGATATTTTGTCTTCTAGGTCAAAGAGAAAGTTGTTATTGTTGCTGTTTTGACCTAGTTTCTATTGAGCCATCACCATCACCAGGTGAGAAGTTTCACTGGCAAAGGGGAGTGGCCAACACAGCTGCAACTAATCAGCACCTAATCAGGTGTCTTTTAAAAAGCAGCACTGACTTTGAAGAGGCAGCTTCAGCGGCAGACTCCTCAGACGAAGACTCAGGAAGACAAAGACAAAGGAGTCTAAACCGGAGTCGAAGACTCAGGAGGACAAAGACAAAGGAGTCTAAACCGGAGTCTAAGACTCAGGAGGACAAAGACAAAGGAGTCTAAACCGGAGTCGAAGACTCAGGAGGACAAAGACAAAGGAGTCTAAACTGGAGTCTAAGACTCAGGAGGACAAAGACAAAGGAGTCTAAACCGGAGTCTAAGACTCAGGAGGACAAAGACAAAGGAGTCTAAACCGGAGTCTAAGACTCAGGAGGACAAAGACAAAGGAGTCTAAACCGGAGTCTAACAAGGAGGCTACCGAGGCTAAGTACCTGTCTGCAAGTGTTTTCGACCTTTCACATATGTGCCTTTTTTCCATTCCTGTTCATGTCTCTTCTCATAGATACTACAAACCTCACAATCACTCACAGCATCACCGTAACCTGTCCTCACTTATCTATCCCACCCGCTCCACACACATCCAACACCTTGTCGCAGGGGGCCTGTGGAACTGCCAGTCAGCTACACGCAAGACTGAGTTCATCTCTGGCTCTGCTACTGAGCAATGCCTGGACTTCCTTGCTCTCACTGAGACTTGGATAACACCCTCCAACACAGCCACCCCTGCAGCTCTCTCCTCCGCCCACTCCTTCTCCCACACACCCAGATCCACTGGAAGAGGTGGCGGGACAGGTCTGCTCATCAACCCCAACTGGACTTTCACTCTTTACCCACTGCCACACTTCTCTTCACAGTCGTTTGAATTTCATGCTGTAACTGTAACTCACCCAGTCAAACTAATCATTGTTGTCATCTACCGTCCACCAGGCCCATTGGGACACTTCTTGGAGGAACTAGATGTCCTCCTCTCAAACATCCCAGAAAATGGCCCACCACTTGTTCTTCTGGGTGACTTCAACATCCAGTCAGAGTAGTCATCCGATCTACTATTTCTACTTTCGTCTCTTTCTCTCTCACTTGCTCCCTCTCCACCAACTCACAAAGCTGGCAACCACCTTGACCTCATCTTCACCAGAAACTGCTCCACCTCCAACCTCAAGGTAACTCCACTTCATGTCTCTGATCATTTCTTCATTTCCTACTCTCTCCCACTCTCCCAATCTGATGATCTCATCTCATCAGATATTCCACTTGTCCGTCGTAACATTCGCTCTCTCTCTCCCTCCTCTCTCTCCTCAACTGTTCTATCAGCACTTCCTTCAGCTGACTCCTTCTCCCTCATGCATCCCAACTCTGCCACAGACACCTTCCTCTGTACTCTGTCCTCCTCTCTTGACTCTCTCTGTCCTCTTACTTCACGGCGGGTTCGTAAGTCCTCCCCAGCCCCGTGGTTGTCGGACTCAGTGCGTGCTGAGAGAGCCACGATACAGGCAGCAGAAAGGAAATGGAGGAAATCAAAACACCCTGACGACCTGCTTTCCTATCATTCTCTTCTCTCCACCTTCACTGCCTCTATCTCTGCAGCCAAACAATATTTCTATCTGACTAAAATTCAATCCTCTTTCTCTAACCCCAAAAAACTTTTCTCGATCTCTAACCTCCTTGACCCCCCACCCCCCCTCCTCCCTCCTCCCTTCTACCAATTCACTTTGTCAACCACTTCCCCAAAAAAAGTAGATGACATTCGCTCTTCTTTCTCAACCCCACCTCCTGATCTCACCACTCTACCAACCACAAATTCAGCTCCTTCTCTATCCTCTTTCACCCCTCTATCTCATGATCAAGTTCTTTCCCTAATAACCTCTGCCCGCCCCACCTCCTGCCCCCTTGACCCTATCCCCTCTCACCTTCTTCAGTCAATTGCTTCTGATCTTCTTCCTTTCCTCACCCACCTCATTAACACATCTCTATCATCTGGTTGCTTTCCGGACTCTCTTAAAGAGGCCAGAGTGACCCCCCTCCTTAAAAAACCCCACCCTTGACCCGTCTGAAGTAAATCACTACAGACCTGTCTCTCTTCTTCCTTTTCTCTCCAAAACTCTGGAGCGTGCTATCTTTAATCAACTCTCCTCCTACCTTCACCGGAACAACCTTCTTGATCCTCTTCAGTCTGGTTTTAAAGCAGGTCACTCGACCGAAACTGCACTTCTTGCTGTCACTGAGCAACTCCACACTGCCAGGGCTGCCTCTCTCTCCTCTGTGCTCATCCTCTTGGACCTTTCTGCAGCGTTTGACACAGTTAACCACCAGATCCTTATTTCCTCCCTTCAAGAACTAGGTGTCTCAGGATCTGCACTTACCCTACTCTCGTCCTATCTTCAAAACCGACATCAGAAGGATACGGCCTCTTCTAACCCAGAAGGCGGCACAGGTTCTGGTCCAGGCTCTTGTCATCTCACGCTTGGATTACTGCAACTCCCTCCTGGCTGGTCTCCCTGCGTGTGCCATACGACCCCTGCAACTCATCCAGAATGCAGCAGCTCGACTGGTCTTCAACTTACCAAAATTCTCCCACACTACACCTCTCCTCCGCTCCCTTCACTGGCTTCCTGTAGCTGCTCGCATCCGCTTCAAGACTCTAGTGCTTGCGTTCCATGCTACAAACGGATCCGGTCCAGCCTACATCCAGGACATGATCAAAACCTACACCCCAGCCCGCCCACCCCACTCTGCATCGGCAAACCGGCTCGCTACCCCCTCACTGAGAGGATTTTACTTACTTCTAGCTCTTATTTGTACCCAAATGTTTAAATGCACTTATTGTAAGTCGCTTTGGATAAAAGCGTCTGCTAAATGACATGTAATGTAATGTAATGTAATGTGTGTGTTTCTTTTAAGAGACAAGAGGACACAGAGACTCTGAGACACTGAAGTGAAATACCAGTGAACGTGGTTTTCAGCAGCTGTCTCTAAATCCAAATCCATATCTCTGTGTGTCTCTATGTGTCTCTTTGTGTCTCTGTATGTCTCTTTATGTCTCTTTGTGTCTTTTTGTGTCTCTTTGTGTCTCTTTGTGGCTCTGTGTGTCTCTTTATGTCTCTTTGTGTCTCTGTGTGTCTCTTTATGTCTTTTTGTGTCTCTGCCTGTCTCTTTGTGGCTCTGTGTGTCTTTTTGTGTCTTTCTGTGTGTCTTTCATTGTGTCTCTGTGTATCTATAACCAGCCTTTATGGACACTGAGATCTTTAGATTAAAAAAGATTTTAAGTAAAATACTAATCCAGTTAGAGAAAGAGAAGAATGAATGAGTGAGTTTGTTTTTTCTTTCTTTACTTTGCTGAGTGTGATTTTGTCTGGATGCAGCTTTTATAGAAGGATGTGTGAGTTAAAGCTGGGATCATTAAACATTAACGGTGCACGTGAAGACGTGAAGAGAGCTTCACTTTTCACGCTCATCCAGACCAAGAAGCTAAATGTTATTTTCCTCCAAGAAACGCACAGCACCTCAGACAATGAGTGTGACTGGAGGAGGGAGTGGAATGGGGAGGTGGTCTTAAGCCACAAGGATAGCAACAGTGGGGGGGTCGGGATTCTCTTTTCTAGAGATTTCACCCCCTCTTCGTACTCTGCAGATGAAATCGTCCCTGGACGACTTTTAAAAATCACTGCAGAGTTCGAGAGAATTAAAATGGTTTTTATGAATGTATATGCTCCTGTTCTTGCAGGAGAAAGACTGGTGTTTTTAGATACTTTGAAATCGTCTCTTTTTAACTGTCATGATGACACACATCTGTTTTTAGGAGGTGATTTGAATTGTACAGTGAACCCTGCTTTAGACAGGAATCACTTAGAACCAAACGCTGCTTCAAAAAAGTGTCTAACAAAAATAATAGAGACCTTTTGAGCTCTGTGACGTGTGGAGGTCGATCCATAAGAACCAGCGTCAGTACACCTGGGCTCGCTGCAGAGACAACCTGCTGTCGTTGGCCAGACTCGATCGTTTTTATTGTTATGAACACCATGTCAGTGTTTTTAAGAGTTGTTTTATCTGTCCTGTCGGTTTCTCTGACCACTCCCTTGTGCACTGTAAGGTTTTTATTAAAAACGTCAAATGTAAGAGTGCATACTGGCATTTTAACACCGCACTGCTGTCAGACAACAGTTTTAGAAATGCACTCTCGTATTTTTGGTTTTATTTTAGAAAAACCAAGTCCGAGTACAGCTCGTTGCAGCAGTGGTGGGACGTTGGAAAAGTCCAAATCAAACAGCTCTGCTTACAGTTCACTCTCAATGTCACCAGAGACTTGACCAGGTCTATGAAAGATCTGGAGAGAGAAGTGGTGGAGCTGCAGGGTTTAGCAGACTCCACAGGAGATCGAGAACAGTTTAGAGTTCTCAAAGAAAAACGATCAGCTCTGTCAGACCTGCTGGGCGTTCACGCTCAAGGTGCTCTCGTGCGGTCTCGCTTCAACAAAGTTGCCAGGATGGACGCTCCGTCCCACTTTTTCTTTGGGTTGGAGCGTAGGAGTGGACAGAGGAGGCTGAGATCTGCTGACAGACAACTGCTGCAGGAGGACAGGGAGATTCGACAGTGCGCCTCCTCCTTCTACCAAGATCTCTCCAAGACAGAGCTCCTGGAGGATCCGGAGGTGGCGCTGTCTTTTCTGGAGAACTTGCCCAAAGTGTTTGAAGGAGACAAGGAGTAGCTGGAGGCACAGCTCTCTGCACAAGAACTACAGGAGGCGCTGCAGAGTCTACAGAGCGCGAAGGCCGCCGGCATAGACGGTCTCCCTGCAGAATTCTATAAGACTTTCTGGACAATCATCGGAGAGGACGTACTGTGTGTCCTGCAGGACAGCCTGGACAAGGGACCGCTGCCTCTGAGCTGCAGGAGGGCTGTCCTCACCCTTCTCCCAAAGAAAGGAGACCTGCAGGAAGTGAAGAACTGGCGTCCTGTGTCACTGCTGTGTGCCGACTACAAACTGCTGTCAAAAGTCCTGGCAACGAGGCTCCGGAGAGTGATGGACCAGGTCATTCACGTAGACCAGACCTACTGTGTGCCCGGCAGGCTGATATCTGATAATATCACCTTAATTCGGGATGTTCTGGACCTCTCTGGTTCATTAGGTTCAAAGCTTGTGTCAAAAGAATTGAGATTCCATAGGAAGGAGATCGGAAGTCAGCTCAGTGTCCAAACAAGGGTTTTAATCTTGTACAAGAGGAGCATTCACAAAGCAACACACAGGATCAGTTACAACGTGAAGACTCCCTGTCTTGTAGGAATCGCAAGGTATTTATCTGTCTCAATGGGTCAGCTATCGCCCTGCCATAAAGTGCAGACCCCCGCCTCTGCAGGGTTTGTTATCTCGCTGGCCCTTTTGTCTCTATTCACAAGTCACATCCAACAGTTCCTAAAACAATACAAATGGTCACTTGTCACAAGTCGCATCAAACAGTTACATTAGCAATACAAAGTGTCAATGGTCTCAGGTCACATAGGTTGCATTGAACATTTGTCTTCATGTATTACTTAAGTTACGTAATTCCCATAACATATCCCTCCTGTTTATGCTTAAGCATAATTATAACAAATGTTGTAGAGTGTGAGAGCGAAAACCCTATCGAGCAGTTCAAAACATTCCAATTAACCATTTTCTTTCTAGATAGGGAAACTCTCTCACGGTCCCGCTGCCCCGGCAACCACACGCAGGTACTCCATTTGACAAGGCATAAAAGATACATTCAAAAACATCTTGATTATATTGTTATCCCAAAACGAATTCAATGGGGACCAATTCAGAACACTACAACTTCTAGATTTCCTGTAGTACCATCATAATCGGTAGAATAAACACATAAACAAAACTTTCTTAAACCATGTTGTTCTTATCTTCATCACACATTGTACCATATAGATCATCATTAGTCAAATCAGATGTAACATTTTCTGGTGCTGCATTCTTGTAGTCCTCTCGGCGGTCATCGGTGGTGGGGACTCTTTCATGCAGCATAGTTTTTTGTTGTTGTTTTTTTTTTTTTTTAAGCGGTGTCCTGAGTCTCTGTAACAGTCCTCTCAAACAGGAATACAAAATCCACAAGTGATTAGAATATCAATCATCACAGCTACAGATAACGTATAGAACCTGCCCATTTTCCAAAGCCATCCAATCAGAGGTTCTTTGAAACCTGAATTTGTTTTCTTACTCTACAGATAGGGTTGTTCTCTTTTGAAGTGTGTGATCCATTGTCTGTCTTTCAGCTATGTGTACTGCTGTAGGTGTCGACAGTAGTAGTTGATAGGGCCCTTCCCAGTGTGAAGCTGACCACTTCACCAACCCCCAATCTCCTGGATTAATTGGCCCTCCTGTGGGTGCTGGATCTGGTTTTATTGACTAGTCTGCCTTGAGCATTGTGCTTAGAATACATTAGGCACACATTTTTAGTAAATATGTTTATCTATTGTAGATACCATCCCTCCTGTTGAGACATGGGTAATCCCATGACTCAATATTATAACAAATTTAAACAAATTATTATGTTCTCAGATCAGTAATCGACACAGGTCGACTAAGTGGCTTTGTGACTATGTGTCCTGTTACAGATCTCACCTTCATACATTTACAGTGTTGAAGTGGTAATTTACTACCACATTCATCTTCTCTAATTATTATTCTGCATGCTTCAGTATCGCATAGAAAACACGTTTTATGATTATTAACCAACAGGGTGACTATGGCTTTTGGTTTATACTCAAAAATACTTCAGTGTTTTCTAGTGTACATACTTCTTCTTCCTCCTCATCTTCTGTGTTCTGGTATGTATGAGTGTGTGTGTGAGTGCATGACCTGGTTTATGGACTAGTAGCGCTGATGAATCATCAACTCGTCTGGGTCCCCCTCCTCCTCCTCCTCCTCTTCCTCTTTCCCACCAGCCTCTGTGTGTCCCCTGCCCCTTAGAGCGGGACACCTTTGAGCCCAATGTCCAAATTTGCCACAGTTGTAGCAGCTCTCATCTCCAAATCTCCGTCCTCCCCGTCCTGCTCCTCTGCCTCTCCCCCTCCAGCCTCCATGGTTAACATTGTTGCATCCTGTCCATCCCCAGCTCTCGGGTTGGGCATTTCAGATCGTGTTGTTTTTGGATCTTCTATGGTTTTTTCTGTCAGTGTTGGAGTGGAGAGAGTAGGAGCAGAGAGAGGAGGGTGAAGGGCTGGAGCGGAGTCCTGTGCAGGAGGCGGCGGTAGTTGAGGGTTGACGTACGGGGGAGGGTTGAGATGGGGACCCAGAGGCACATAATCATCATCCTCCTGTTTATCTCGGTTGGAGTACAATGCAGGATAAAGTTTATTACTTTTTTTTATCATTTTCTTTTTCCTCTTTCTCCTGTCTTTCCCTTTCTTCATCCTCTCTTTTATCAATTTCTTTTTTACGTCTCACTTCCTTTTCTTTCTGCTTCTGCCTCATCTAACCATGCCTTTGCCTGTGTGTACCCTTCTTTCTTCTGCCTCTTCTTACTTCCCTTTGACTTTACCTCTATCTTTTCTACCAGTTTTTTTTACATTCTTCTACCTGTAATTTTCATCTAAATCCATATTAATTTTCCCATCTTTTTATATACTTTACATTATCTAGTGCCTTTTGGCCCATTCGTTTTGCATCACCTTCATATTGAACCTCGTCAGGTTCACCACAACATTTATAACAACTATTACCATTTCCCATTTTGATATAAAAATTACCTTCAATTTTATTCGTACTTTTATTTTAAGGTTCTTTTTTTTTTATATTATTATTATTATTATTATTATTATTATTATTATTATTTTATTTTATATATTTTAATCAAACCTCCAATCTATTATTTTGGTTCTTGCTCATTTCTAGTTTTTCCTATGAAATTTACTTTTGTATCTGAAACTCCCCTTCTCTCTGTCACTGTGTGTGAGTCTCCCCCCACCAACACAGCTGGTCTCATTCACCACAAGGAGTCAGCTCTTAGAACCAATTTAATCCTATTATATTATTAACTATAGCCTGAATTAGATAATTAAATCTCCTTCAACTCTATTTTATTCAATTTTATTTTATTATTATCAGTATTACCATTATCATTATTATTTATTTATCTATTCTTGTTTTTAACAATGCATCCACTATCAGGAACAAATCCCAAATAAAATTTGGTATTTTGCTTTTCACTGAAAAAGGACCATCTCTCCATCAGCAGCCCTTGTGGCTTCACAGCCTGCAATGACCTCTTGTCAAAACAGCTTTTCCCCACAAACACTCTGCAGCCTGAGCCTATGTCACCAGGCACATAAAACAACACAAAGCCATGGCGCACACATTAAAACATCACAAAACACAAAACAACACAAGACAACATTTAACACACAATATATATGTCGACTTTAAAAGAGTTTGTATCCTAAGTTTGCCAATTCTATGCTAAATTTTCACTAAGTAGAAGAATACCATGACTTACAGCTTCTTTCGTTACTGGCACCGCATATTCAACTAACTGTTGTTACTTATTAGCGGAAATTTGATCTATATATTTTACCGGTTTGTCTAAGAGAGTTCTGCTCCCCCAAGTCCCTGACTTGCTTTGGATCCCAGACCCCGACGCCTGTTGTTTTCTCAGCCCTGAGGGATTAGTTTAAACCTTGTCCTTCCAAAGACAGTAATCATTTTTAGGTCCCTGCCCTAAATCTAAGAGAGTCCTGCTCCCCCAAGTCCCTGACTTGCTTTTAAATCTAAGAGAGTTCTGCTCCCCCAAGTCCCTGACTTGCTTTTTATCTATTTTAAATGAGCTAGGATCGATCCGTTTCTGTACCGGTTTTTTCACTTCAGTAGAAGAATACCATGACTTACAGCTTCTTTCGTTACTGGCACCGCATATTCAAACTTACTGTTGCTACTTTTTATCTGCCGAATTGCTATGCTCAATTTTCACTTCAGTAGAAGAATACCATGACTTACAGTTTCTTTCGTTACTGGCACCGCATATTCAACTAACTGTTGTTACTTTTGAGCTGAATTTGTTTTTAAATTTAGAAATGGTTGTTTCTTACCCTTTTGAAGATTTGAGTCCCTGACTCAATGTTTGTCTGGCTGATCCGTCTCAACCTCCTTGGTTGGCCCCGTCACTGTCCCACTCTTCACAGAACCTGGCCTCCCTGACCAAAACAGAGCTTTAAGAGCCCTGTGGTGGAGGACTTCTAGGAGGATTTCTTTTTTTATACCTCCGCCTTGCAAGGTCTTCAAGTCCGTTGATGTGAAGAGAGCGACAGATATTGGGGCCCCACGTTGGGCGCCAAGTTGTCAAAAGAATTGAGATTCCATAGGAAGGAGATCGGAAGTCAGCTCAGTGTCCAAACAAGGGTTTTAATCTTGTACAAGAGGAGCATTCACAAAGCAACACACAGGATCAGTTACAACGTGAAGACTCCCTGTCTTGTAGGAATCGCAAGGTATTTATCTGTCTCAATGGGTCAGCTATCGCCCTGCCATAAAGTGCAGACCCCCGCCTCTGCAGGGTTTGTTATCTCGCTGGCCCTTTTGTCTCTATTCACAAGTCACATCCAACAGTTCCTAAAACAATACAAATGGTCACTTGTCACAAGTCGCATCAAACAGTTACATTAGCAATACAAAGTGTCAATGGTCTCAGGTCACATAGGTTGCATTGAACATTTGTCTTCATGTATTACTTAAGTTACGTAATTCCCATAACAGCTTGGTCTGATTTCTCTAGACCAGTGGTCACCAACGTGGTGCCCGCGGGCACCTGGTAGCCTGCGAGCAGCCAACGAGGTGCCCGCGGGCTCATTTCACTTCACCTCACTTGTATGTATCCATATGATCCCTGAGTAAAATGTCCTTGATATTGTTTATAAAAACTGTGATAATCATTAGGAGTAAGCACTGGAATTAATGTGTATGCAATTGAATGCATAATATTTATCATTTAAATGGTAAACTGCATAAAATGTTAATATGGTAGCCCTCCATATTATTCTCTAACCTTCAGGTAGCTCTCGGTCTCAAAAAGGTTGGTGACCCCTGCTCTAGACCAAGAAAAAGCTTTTGACAGAGTTGAACACCTTTACCTGTGGCAGACGCTGCAGGCTTTTGGCTTCAGCTCAGGTTTCATAGCTAAGATCAGGGTCTTGTACAATGACATTGAGAGTGTGCTGAAGGTTAAAGGTGGTTTGGGAGCTCCTTTTAAGGTTCACAGAGGTGTTAGACAGGGCTGCTCCCTGTCAGGCATGCTCTATTCTCTGGCTTTAGAACCTTTTTTACAGAAACTGAGATCTCACTTGTCCGGTTTTTATTTCCCTGGTTGTGATCATTGTTTTAAACTTTCTGCCTATGCCGATGATGTCATTGTTTTTATAAATAACCAACAGGACATTGAGGTTCTGAGAAAAACGGCTCATGACTTCCGGAAAATCTCCTCTGCTAAGGTCAACTGGGAGAAGAGTGAGGCCTTGGCAGTTGGAGATGGACCTGAGAGAGAGCTGCTTTTGCCAGGAGGACTAACGTGGAAGAGAGGAGGTTTTAAATACCTCGGGGTTCACCTTGGTGACGTGACCAACACCTCCAAGAACTGGGAGAATTTTATCGAAAGGGTCGAGGGTCGTTTTAACAGGTGGAGATGGATTCGTCCAAAAATGTCTTTTAAAGGTCGGATTCTTGTGATCAACAACCTGGTTTCCTCCATGCTGTGGCACCGCCTGACGTGTTTGGACCCCCTGAGGATGTGCTCTCCAGAGTACAGGCCGCTCTGGTGGATTTCGTCTGGGACCGTCTTCACTGGGTCCCACAGAGCGTCCTCTTCCTACCCAAAGAAGAGGGGGGTCACAACCTGGTCCATGTGGAGAGTCGGAGAGCTGCTTTCAGGCTCCAACACATCCAGCGGTTTTTAACAGGACCCACGGACTTAGTCTGGAGACCGGTGGCTCGCACCCTACTGGAGCGGTGCAGTGGACTAGGCCTGGCTGAGTCCCTGTTTTTAATGGATCTACGGGATTTTAAGCTGAACAACTTCCCCACCTTTTATAAAGGACTTTTTAAAGTGTGGGGACTCGTCAACAAAGAGAGGCGAGCAGAAGGAGGAGCTAACGCTCTGTTCTGGCTTTTAAAGGAACCGGTGACTCTGGGAACACAGTTCTGTGGTGTAGTGGGTCCGTCCCTGCTACAGAGACTATGCGCGGCAAAAATCTTGACACTGGGTCAAGTGGTGGAGGTTTGCGGCCCGCGGTTGGACAATGAAATCGGTCTGGCCCAGCGTCTCGAAACCAGGTCAGTCAGGGTGGTCAGTCTCCTACTGAAGAACTGGAGGCAGCAGTTGACTGATTCTGAACTCTGTCTGATCTCGGACTACTGCAATGGACAAACACAACCGGACTCTACAGACCCTTTCCCTGAACTCACCATCTCACCTGTTTTTAAGTGTGATGTAAACATTCTGCTGCAGACGAACAAATCCAACAACTACAGTCTGTGCAGTGTAACGGGTAAGGTCATGTATTATGTGATGGTGAAGGTTTTAAACCAGAGTAGACTGAGAGACAGAGTGGACACTCCATGGAGACACCACCTGTCCCTCACAGAGGATCTAAGGCCAGAGTGGAGCTCACTCTACAAACCACCGTTAACTAAAAAAGCAGCAGACTTACAGTGGAGGGTTCTTCACGCTGCTGTAGCAGTGAACGCCTTCATCTCCATTGTCAACCCTAATGTCACAGACACTTGTCCTTTCTGTCCACAGAGAGAAGCTGTCTTCCACTGTTTCCTGTCAGATTAACTCTTTGTTCCACTTCCTGTCTCACTTGTTCTCGTTATTCACTGAGACTTTTTCCTCTTGTGTTTTTATTTTAGGTTTTAAATACACGAGGAAAAACAAGGCCAAATGTCAACTGCTGAACTTTTTAATTGGTCAAGCAAAACTGGCAATTTATGTTTCAAGGAGGAACAAAGTGGAAAACTCGCTTGATGTTGACTGTCAGCAGATTTATGTTAGAATGTTAAAAACCAGGATAAAGACTGACTTTGTTTTCTTCCACTCAACAAACAACAGAAAAGTTTTTAGAAATATGGGGAGTGAAAGACGTGTTGTGTTGTGTGAGTGATGGACAATTATCTTTCTGCAACAGTCTGAGTTAAATGGAGTCTTTTTTCTTTTCTTTCGTATGTTGACTTTATTTCTCCATGGTTTTAGTTTAAGTGCAGAACACAACTAATTTGTGTTATTGTTCATGTTTTTGAGCAAATAAAGAAGTTTTAAAAATCAAAATCAAATCCCTCTCTCTCTGAGTGAATGTTGGGAGTGGGCGTGGCTGAGAGCGTGGTCAGGGTGAGTGTTTTTCAAACTTTTCTAACTTATTCTATCCTCTTCTTTTTGCTGCTTGGTGGTTTTTTGTTGATATTTAATTTTTCTTTTGTGACCACTGATTTTGAGTTGTTTAGAGTTTATAGTTTTAAAGTTATTTGTGTTTGACGGTAGCTGCCGCCGGCGCTGCAGCCGGGCAGGTAAATGGCAGCACCTGTAGTCTCCGGGCTGGAGAAGCTGACTCGCCGACACGCCGTTAGACTGTGTCCGGATGTTGGCGTGTCAGTGGAGGCGTGTGGCCTGGCTGTGGGCGCAGTCGTGGGCTACAGCAGAGTAAAATCCGCCTCTAGAATGAACAGTGCTGTCGTCATTTTCTTGGACAGCACTGACAAAGTGAATGAGCTGGTTGAGAGCGGTGTGGTGGTGGAAGGATCTCTGGTGCAGGTGTTGCCTCTGGTAACACCTGCAAAAAAGATTATTATTTCAAACGCACCGCTGTTTCTGATGAAGGAACTGTCGCGGCACGGGAAACTCGTGTCCGTGATAAAGATGATTCCACTGGGCTGTAAATCTGCTCACCTGAAGCACGTCGTGTCTTTCAGGAGACAGGTTTTCATGATACTCAAGGACAACAGATCAGAGTTAAATCTGGCGCTGAAGTTCAGAGTAGATGATTATGATTACACAGTTCACGTCACGTCAGACTCGCTCAAATGTTTCGGTTGTGGGGCAGAGGGGCACTTGGTCCGCTCATGCCCGAGAAGAGCAGGTGACCGCCGGCCTGACACTGCTGCCTCTGGTCAGAGCCGACAGTCCCCACGCAACACACACACACACACCACAGACACACAAAACACAGACACACACACCACACATACACACACCACAGACACACAAAACACAGACACACACACCACACATACACACACCACAGACACACTCACCTGAGACACAGACACCACACACACACACCACAGACACACAAAACACAGACACACACACACACACACACACACACACCACAGACACACAAAACACAGACACACACACCACACATACACACACCACAGACACACACACACCTGAGACACAGACACCACACACACACACCACAGACACACATGGAGGTACAGAGTGATGCAGCACACACACAGACAGGGAAAAGCCCTGATGGACAGAGTGTCCAGACTGAGTCCTCTCCAGTCAGAGGACAGACAGTGACCAGAGTGGCAGAGGCTGCTCTGGACCATAATGACGATATTATTGATGATTCAATGGGTGAAATTATCAAATGTTCAATCAAACGGAAAAACACTGAAACTAAAGTAACCACCACGAAAAATAAGAAAATGTCAAAAGAGAATTCACAGGTGTCCTCTGAGGGGTCAGAGGACAACACACAGGAAGACATACTGGGTGACACATTGGAGGACACACAGGAAGACACACTGGGAGACACACAGGGTGATGAGGAGGCCGGGGAGACACACAGTGATTACTCCTTCTCTCATGTCAGAAAGTTTTTAGCTGACACAAAAAGAGAGAAGGGAGTGAACATTGAGGAGTTCTTCCCTGATCTGCGTCTCTTCAGTCAGTCAGTGAGGTCTCTGATGAAGAACAAAGGAGACCTTGGTCAACCTGTCTTTGTCCTCCTTCATCTTTGTCCTCCTTCATCTTTGTCCTCCTCCATCTTTGTCTTCCTTCATCTTTGTCCTCCTTTATCTGTGTCCTCCTTCATCTTTGTTCTCCTTCATCTTGGTCTTCCTTAGTCTTCGTCCTCCTTCGTCTTTGTCCTCCTTTGACTTCGTCCTCTTTCGTCTTTGTCCTCCTTTGTCTTCGTCCTCCTTCATCTTTGTCCTCCTTTGTCTCCCTCACTCTGACCCTCAGAACGGTGTCTGTTGATAATCCTTCAAAGGGTCTTTGACTTGTTTTGTCCCTGCTCTTGTTCGTTTGTCCTCAAGCTGCTGTTTAAACAAACTGTTTGTCTTCCATGAAGAGGACATTAAACCAGAGGTCAGTCACTCAGCTGTGTTACCCGCAATGCACCAGGGTCACTGGACTGACTTTGAAATGTGACAGAAATGGACAGAGAGAAGTGTCTTCTGTTCTGTGTGTCCACTGTAAAGAGACTAAATGTCTTTGTACGTCCATGATGTCCACACTTAAATGTTTTTTCTTTGTCACAAACAAAAAAAGGTAATTTTTTCTCTGACTGTAGACTTCCTGCTCTGATTGTAGACTTCCTGCTCTGATTGTAGACTTCCTGCTCTGATTGTAGACTTCCTGCTGTAACTGTAGACTTCATGCTCTGACTCTGCACCTTTGATATCTCCATACAGAACCACAGGGAATGATCTGCCTGACTGACTTCACCCAGGCCCAGGTGTTACAGGGGCTGGGCCGTGGTGTGGACGTCCAACGCTTCAGCTCCCTCTCCAACTACAAGAAGGAGACCATCCTTCATGGTCTGACAGAGTAAGCAGAGAAGGGAATCAAAGGAATATATTGTCTATCAAAATCAGTATTTGAGATATAGAATAAGAAGCCTCACCTAAACATTTTTGAATCACAATCATAAGTGAGTCTCACCAGCACTTGAGCACTTAACAGTGAGGCTAACAAGATGTCGCTACGCCAGCAGCCTCTCCCTAACAGTAAAGAAATGCAGAGGAAAAGAACCACCAACAACAGAAAATCAATCCTAAATCCTGTGACAAACACTTCAAAACCGCGACCTGGCAGAACCTTTACAACACATTTTTTATAACCCTACTGCTGTTCACCATTGCTGGTCCTCCGCTACGGGTCTACCTGTCCAGGGAGACACACGCGGAACATCCATGTTTTGACAACCATCGGATGCCACAGGTGTCTTGGACGGGTGTACACTGTTGTTCCGCAAACGCATTTTTCAGGGCTCCTGCATAATTAACAATATTTTGTCCAAAAACAGCTGAAAAATACGTGAAACTCAGCCCAAACGTTTACGAAAGTCAACATAGGGAGGCAAACAGCCGAACTGCACGCAGAGCGTCGATTTGAATGGCGGAAAAGCTTCAACAATACAAGTTCGACGGCCAAGCTAATGCTAACAGCCAACGGGCTACTAGAACCACGAGACAGCATACACCACGTGTGCCAAATCAACCCTCGACTACCCGGCCTGGATACTCCACCATGGATGCCGAAGATATTAAAAAAGAGGTCTTATCCTCCTTGAGGGGAGAGATTTCTAAAATCATAAGGGACGAACTAAAGAGTGCGATGACGGATGACTTTAACGCACTTAAATCGGAATTACAAGGAATGAGGTCTGAAGTCGCCAACAATATGAAAGCAATGCGGGCAGAAGTCGACCACATCAAAACAGACATACAGGACATGAAGGGTGGATTATCAACATGGTCTGACGAAGTGTCTTCGCTGCAAACCACGGTATCCAGCCTTAAAAACCAGATGGCAACTCTCAAAGATCGATGTGAGGACATGGAGGGAAGAATGAGACGGGGCAACATCAGGATTGCAGGCATAGAAGAGCAACCGAACTCCAGTTCCCCAGAGGCGGTCGCGAAAATCATCAGAGAAGTCCTACAGCTGGACCGGGATATAAAGGTGGACCGCTTACACCGCACACCGGCTACCAGGAATCAAGGAGACCGAGAGAAGTCACGGGTGATAATCGCTAAATTACACAACGATGGAGACGCCGTGGAGATCCTACGGAAAGCCCGGGACGGAGCCCCACTGTCTTATAATGGACACGGCATTGCCATATTTCCTGACTACACCGCCAGTGTTGCCAAAGCTCGAGCTGCATTCACGGATGTACGGAAAGCACTTTGAGGTCGGAAGGAGATCCGCTACGGCTTATTCTATCCAGCCAGACTTCGAATCACACACCGGGACGAGGACAAGGAGTTCGTGGACCCTCAGAAGGCCATGGACTATGTGAAAGAAATCCTCCCAGCAACCGAGATAGAGGGCTGAGTGTATCCTTACCATGTGTGACAATAACAGTAGGAACCGGTTATAATGACGAGTGACTCTCATATTATGAACGATGTTTTGTTTTTGTTTTTTTCCTCTTTCTCTTCCCCTCTCTGTTATTATGCCGGTTCGCCTGTGAAATCTCACACGGGGTCATTAACAGTGCAATCTATATCTCATTTAACATACACCAGCTTGCTCCATGAGCAATATAAGGTTATAGTAGTCCTCATTATTATCATTTATCCTAAGTTTCTTAAAGTAAGAGCAGACTACTTCCAACTCCTTTTCAGAACTTGATTATACAAGTAATTTATGTTTACAGAGCTGTAAAGAGCTGTTTAACCTGATATATTTACAATATGCAGGAGCCTGAATGAATGAATGATGATCATTTTCTTTTTACTTTCTTCTTTCTTTGCCCTAGCGCACCTGAAGTACAGTCTAATTCAATCTAGACTGTGCACACTTGCTGCTCACTTAGCAGTTAGGGACAAGGTCCCAAGTACTATCATATCTTTTAACTATAGTTATAACTGGTTCTGTGTTCTTGTTCTTGTCCCTTTGTTCCCCAGGGTCCCTGAGTTATATATAATAACAAAGTCATTCCCTCTATTCATCTACAGCACTATCTTACTTGTTGAAGTCAAAAAAGCCTTACGCAGCTGCAGCATCTGCCTTTGTTTTGTCCACTCCTTTTGGTTGTATTATTCGATCACACTCCATAAGCCATGTCTTATAAAATTGAGACATGGCATACATTATGTTCACTGCTGCCTCCCGTTCCTCCTCAGAATCGAAGCAAAAATTAAAATTTTGTGATGGATAAATTAAAAATCATAAGCTATAATGTGAGGGGTCTTCATGGTCCAATTAAGAAAAAGAAAATATTAAACCAGCTAAGACAATTGAACTGCCAAATAGCATTTCTACAAGAAACGCACCTGTCAGACGTGGAACACGAGAAGTTAAAGTCATGGGCAGATAAAGTATACTATTCTTCTCATCGCTCAGGGAGGAGGAAGGGAGTTTCCATCCTTATACACAGACAAATAAATTTTATAAAAACCTTAATGCATAAGGATACAGAAGGGAGATATATTTTAGTTAATGGAGTAATTGACGGTGTAGAGGTATCCTTAGTAAATGTGTATGCACCCAATGAAGATGAGCCCGGATTTATTAAAACATTGTTTAACATAATATTAAAGTATAGCACTGGTTTACTGCTACTGGGAGGGGATTTTAATTGTGTAATGTCTCAGCTAATGGATCGGCAACCGCCTTCTAAAGCTCCCCTGCCCAGAATGAGTAAAATGCTTAAATATCAAATTACAGAAGCAGGTCTGGTCGATATATGGAGAAGTAAGTTTTCGAGAGGTAGGGACTTCACCTTCTATTCAAACAGACATGCATCATATTCTAGGATAGACTATTTTTTCACCCCAAGAGCAGATTTGCATAGGATAACAGACATTGAGATATTGCCTATTACTATTTCTGACCATGCACCTGTTTTATTGAAATGGGATATAGGACACGGACCAACAACTAAACAATGGAGGCTCAACACTTCTCTCCTTAATGATAAAGAATTTATTTCCTTTATTTCAGAAGAATTCAAGATATATCTAGACACCAATGTCTCACCAGAAACCAACCCCCTAATATTATGGGATTGTGCCAAAGCATATATCAGGGGCCGTATCATTTCGTTCACATCTGCGAGGAAAAGAGAGAGGGGGGCAAGACAGCGAGAATTGGAAGATGAAATAAAAAAGTTAGAGGATAAACATAAACAATCTGCAACAACTAGTGTCACTAACGACCTAAATGCAACTCGCAGACAACTTAATAGCCTCTTATCAGAAAAGATTGAGGGATGCTTAAGATTTACAAGTCAAAAATATTATGAATATGGAAACAGGGCAAGTAAATTATTAGCTTTTAGATTGAGAAAGCAGCAATCTTCAAATGTCGTACATAGGATAAAATCACAAGCAAATATGGCCACTAAACCGAACGAAATAGCAGGGACATTTGCAGAATTCTACAAATCATTATATAAGAAGACAGATACATGCGATGACGATGCAAAACTATGGGAGTACCTAAAACATATCAAATTAACTGAATTAACACACTCAACAGCTGAGGAACTAGATCAGCCAATACAGGAATTGGAGATAAAACAGGTGATTTCGACACTTAAGAATAGCAAAAGTCCAGGTCCGGACGGATTTGTAAATGAATTTTAAAAAACCTTTAAAGACCTGCTGGCACCCCTGTTATTAAAAGCATACAGTCATGCCCTAGAGTCCAAAACTATGGCACCATCTTGGAATGAGGCAACCATAGTCGTAATTCACAAAGAAGGTAAAGACCCCACCGATTGTCAGTCTTATAGGCCAATATCTCTGCTAAATGCAGATGTGCGTATACTAACAGCAATCTTAGCCAGACGGGTTAACAAGATAATTACTCAAATCATACACCCTGATCAAACGGGGTTCATCTCCGGAAGATATTATGGCGATAATATAAGACGTTTACTAAACATAATGTCCCATCAGAAAGATAAGAAATTAGAGTCAGTGATCATATCCTTAGATGCGCAAAAGGCATTTGATCGTGTGTCTTGGCAATATCTACTTCAAACACTAAAACGATTCAAATTCAGCCCCAATTTTATAGATTGGATACAAACACTTTATTCATCCCCACAAGCAGCTGTTAGGGTCAATGGATACAGATCAGAGAGATTCACACTACAACGAGGATGCAGACAAGGCTGCTCTTTATCACCCTTGCTATTTGCTATTAGCATTGAGCCACTAGCCCAGCTCATTAGAGATGATAATAACATAAAAGGAATTATAATAAATGGAGAAGAACACAAAATATCACTTTATGCAGATGATGTCTTGTTGTATCTAAGAGAACCCATATCCACTATACCATATCTTAAGGAGCTCATTTCCAGGTATGGGTATTACTCTGGATATAAAGTTAATGTGGACAAAACAGAGGCTATGGATGTGAACAGTCTGGTTTCAGAAAATATTAAGTTACAAAGTGGACTTAAGTGGCCTAAAGAAGGCATTAAATACCTTGGTATTCATATACCCCAATCCCTACACAATCTGTATGGTGTAAATTACAATAAAATAATTCGGCACATTAGCAATGACTTAGAACGTTGGTCCTCACTTCCGCTCTCCCTATTGGGGCGTGTGCAAAGTATCCGTATGAACGTCTTGCCTAGGCTATTGTATTTATTTCAGATGCTACCAGTGGAAATTCCTAAAAGAACCCTTGATGACCTTGACAAAATGATATCAAAATTTATATGGCAAAAAAAACGCCCCAGAATTAGACTTAAAACTCTACAGTCACCGAAATCAGATGGAGGTCTCAAACTTCCAAACTTAAGATATTATTTCTGGGCTGCACAGATGAAGCCACTTATAGTATGGATTCAGAATGATACCTGTACACGATGGCTTAATATCGAGAAAAGTATGTGCCCAGAGCCTTTGGAAAACTTAGCCTTTTTAGACACTCCTACGAAAGAAATGGCAGACTGGACCAAAACCACTTTAAAAATCTGGAATAAAATACGGTCAGCTTTCGGGGTGCCAAAGGTACTTTCATCATTAACAAATATTGGACTTATGAAGACCTTCACTCCTAATAATTTAGATGTTGGTTTTAGGAAGTGGTCAGACCATGGCCTCAACTATCTGCACCAGCTAGTCAAGGATGACAATTTGAAAACCTTCGAACAGTTGAAAAATGAATTTGATCTCCCAAGGACAGATTTCTTCAGATATTTGCAGCTGAGATCTTTTCTGATGACACACAAAGATTGGGGAAAACTTATAAGACCTACCCCTATAGAAAATGTTCTCATTTCACAAATAAGTCATGGAGATAGGAAAATAATTAGTAAATTATATAATATATTCTTATCAACAAATGTACATACATCTGAACATACAAGATTGAGATGTGAGGCGGAGATGAACAAAAACATATCACTTGACACTTGGAAGGAGATATGTACTGAAGCACACTTTGCTACAAACTCAAACACATGGAAGGAATTTAAGTGGAAAGTAGTTACCAGGTTCTTCAGAACACCAGCAATAACATCTAAGATGGGACCAGCACATGGTAGCTCATGTTGGAGGAACTGTGGCACTGAGAATGCTAATCACACCCATATATTCTGGCTGTGTCCCAAATTGAGCCTATTCTGGAAGGATGTTTTTGATGCTCTCAGAGAGGTTTTCAAACGGGATATTCCACACACCCCCATAATAACATTATTGGGAGCAATTCCTGAGGGGTTAGAAGGAAGGGATGTGAAATATCTCTTAAACATTTTGCTTACAGCAGCATTAAAATGTATAACCATCAGATGGCTAAAGCCAGATCCTCCCACTTACAATGTATGGATCCAGAAAATATGGGACATTTACCAGATGGAGCAAATCACATATTCATTAAGACTTCAAAAACCTATTTTTATTAAACGATGGAAACCTGTCATAGCTCTGCTAATACAATAAGTTTGTAGCCTTAGACTCTTGATCAAGTACTCACATCACACATCACCATCACATCATGTAATTTGATACCTAGAGTGGATTTTCTCCCTTTCATTTATGTATTTATTATTTTATTTATAAATTCCTTTAAATTATTATTAACAATATGGCCATTCTTTGTATTGTATTTTATTCCATAATTGATCTCCCTTTTTTTTTATTTTTTTTTATTTATTTATTTATTTTTCTCTTCTTTCTTTCTCTCACTTTGGATTTATGTAATTGATTTTGTTTTATTTGATGTTTTGTTGCGCTGCTTTAAAAAAATGTATATAAAGGGGAATGAATATGTTGTGTTGTCAAAATAAATAAAAATTAAGTTCTAAAAAAAACCAAAACATTTCAAACAGTTAACCACGCAAAGGTCGTTTGGGATCCGAAGCGGAAACCGAGAGGACTTTTGGGCGGCCATTTAAACATCAGGAGTGTCGTCTCAAAAATTGAACAGTTGACTCATTTACTTGCGAACTCAAACTTTTTATGCATATCTGAAACATGGCTTCAACATACTACCCCCATCAATGTATTTACAATGAGTGGGTTCCAATGTTTCAGACGAGACAGGGCCGTGGGAAAAGGGGGCGGGGTACTTGTGTATGTGAAAGACTCTATCAAGACGCTGCCTTAAAAAAGGCCATTAAAACCAAAAGAGACGCAGACATTTTGGTCTATAAAAACCTAAGGAACAAAGTCATAAACAAACTTAGATTAGCCAAGTCACACTTCTTTCTCAAACTTTTGAATGATGCTAAAGGGAACAGCAGCGAAATTTGGAAAAGCATCAACAGTCTCTTAGGGAGAGCTCAACATCACACTGAAGATATCCAGCTCACAGTTCAGGGCCAGACAATAGATGACAATGCCAACATTTTTTTATTGACTCTGTTCAGGAACTAGGAAATCATTTTAAGACTGGTGAACAACTCACTGACCTGAATGTTGCAGGACAGGGTTTCGACCTAGTCACAGTCACTGAAGAGGAAGTGAAGAAAGTGATTTGCTCCTTAAAAAACTCAAAAAGCAAAGATGTCTCTCATCAGGACACAGTGTTTATCAAAAAACATTCAACCACACTAATTCCTCCAATTACTCACTTGGCAAACCTCTCCATTATTCAAAGTTTCTTTCCTCCACACTGGAAACAGGCCATTGTAACTCCTATCTTTAAATCTGGTGATCGCAATATAGTCACTAACTACAGACCCATTAGCATCTTACCAGTAATTTCCAAAATTGTAGAGAAAATCGTCATAAACCAACTTACAGACCACATAAATAGCTGTAACCCTGGTCTTGACTCAGCACAATTTGGATTCAGAAAACACCATTCCACAGAAACAGCCATCCTCCACCTAACAGAGCAAATCAGACTAGGTCTGGACAAAGGTGGAGTTGTTGGAGCTGTGTTCTTAGACTTAAGTAAAGCCTTCGACACAATTAATCATAAGGTCCTTTTGTCTAAGCTCTCCAACGTCAACCTTTCGTCCAACACACTTGCATGGATATCGTCCTACCTATCCGATAGAAGGCAGTGTGTGAAAATTAAAGATGCAGGCTCCAGCTACTTAAGGTGCACATTGGGTGTACCTCAAGGATCTGTGTTAGGCCCACTACTATTCAGTTTATACATTAATGACCTCCCACTGTATTGTCATGACGTAGAGGTACAACTCTATGCTGATGACACCGTCTTATACACACATGCAAAATCAGCTCAGCAAGCTACTACTAAACTAACCAACGCCCTGGTTGGAGTTGCAGAGTGGCTCGACCAATCCTGTCTCACCCTGAATGTAAGTAAAAGGCATGTTCTTCTCCAACACCAAGCTGAACATCCCATCAGAGGTGAACAGATTGAGACTGTCAACGAGTTCAAATATCTTGGTGTGCTACTTGATCCAAATTTGAATTTCAAGAAACATATCAAAAAGATGACAAAAACTATCAAAAACAACTTGGCTAACTTCAGGCAGATAAGATCCTCCCTATCCACAGAGGTTGCAAAAATATTTCTGCATGCTCTTATTTTATCACACATCTCCAATTCTTATATTTGACAAAAAGACACTTAGGTACCATCACTGTGACATACTACACAGGCACAATCTTCTATCTTTTGAAAATTTCAGATTTTTGTCAAACATACGCACAGTCTACAAAATCCTAAAAGGCTTGGCTCCCACCTGTCTGCAAAGGTTTGTTTGTGACCGTGGCTCTGTAAGGTCCACAAGAACAGCATCTGTACATAGCTGCACTGTACCCTTTCGCTACTCAGCATTTGGACAGGCAGCCTTTTCTGTTAAAGCTGTCACACAATGGAACACCATTCCAGATAATATAAAAAACTGTGACCTGCTTGGTGGGTTTAAAGCTAACATAAAAAAAACACATAAAACTCTCACAACAATGCACCCACTAATTTGCCAGTGGCTATTTGTGTGAGTGTATGTGTGTGCATATGTGTGTGTGTGTGTGCACCTGTGAGGGGCACTTCCTACATTGCTGTATGCTCTTACCGGTTGCATAATGTTTTATCTGTGCTGTATTTATTTGTCCTTCTACATGACATTACCTGCTGAGTGATATTTGATGTTTTATCTGTGTTGTATTTATCTTTAGATAGGGACTGCAGATGTAAATTAGCCCAAGGCTAACTCTGGTGTAATGCATCAAATGGTGACATTTATGTTTTTAATTGCACATGGTCCCTTTCAAATAAAATAAAATCAAACTGTAGACTTCCTGCTCTGATTGTAGACTTCATGCTCTGACTGTAAACTTCCTGCTCTGACTTCCTGCTCTCACTGTAGACTTCCCTCACCAATTTCTAATGTCCAACCAAAATTAGATACAGGCACGAGAAAAAAGTAAAAAAGTGTTCCAGTGATTCCTCGGTGACACTACAAAAGGTGCAAGGGTCCACCTCAAACCTAAATCTTTTATTAAGAAATTCTGCAACGGTAAACCCTATTAATTATTTTGAAGTGGGTCTCTTTGACCTTTGGTGAAATATGCCATTTGATGAATTTAGAATGTGCTTTAGCCATGCTGGATACCGGCATCTCTTTATTAATGTCGTGAAACATTTTGGATTTTAGAACAGCACTAATAAATTTGTTATTACATTTTTTATCATTAATATTGGAATTATCTATCGATTAACATCTGAATACATTAAGATGTTTTGAATAATATGAATCACAGGTAAGGGAATGGCTCGACAAACCTTAATATATTCCTTGGAATCTTGTTAACTACAAAATCACATTTTAAAAGAAATTCGAGTCCTCCTACTTTTTCAAACAAGGATCTTGGAATATGAAACCACATAGAGTTTGGCTGTGACAGATATGCTTTTAACCAGTTCATCCTAAAAGTTCCAACCAATGATTGAAATTCTAAAGCTTTAATACCAGCCTTGTCATATTCTTTAACTAGTTGCGATCTTTTAATATAATGAGTTTTATTAAGTCAGCTTTTTTAATATTATTTGAGGAGACAAATAAGGACTGACTTGGATATATTAATTTAGAAACACCATCTGCTTTAGATAAAATAACTCTTCCAAAAATAGATCTCTAGTTAGTCAATGACTGAGAGATTTCTTCATATCTGTTATGCGCTTAGTAAAATTGAGGTCTTCCCTTCTAATAACATTTTTGAATATCATTATTCATAAATACAGATTCAACTCTAATTGAAGTAATTGAGGAATCATCACATGTATGAATAGGAAGCAATTCACATTTCTTAATATTAAGGGATAATCCTGAAAAAATAGATGTGTCATCAGCAAATTGACTAATCTTAAATTCCTTTCCAAAAAATGTTATACCTTGTAATTGTGGATAATTTTTGACAAGCACAGTCAGTAACTGAGTGGTCAAAATAAATAGTTTTGGAGAGATTGGGCATCCCTGCCAAATACCGCGTAGCACCTTAAAACTTGGAGTCATCCCAGGATTCAGAGATACAGAACTACAAATGTCAGTGTAAAACATTCGGATTATATTGCAAAATTTTTCTCCAAAACCCAAAAAGTGTAAAGCCTCCAATAGAAATGTATGATCCACAGTATCAAACGCCTTGTAAAATTCAAGAAACAAAACAAGGCTATCTGTATCAATGAAATTCCGATAATCGAGCATATCAAAAATCTTATATGATTGTGAATATTTCTACCCTTTATAAAGGCCGACTGACATTCATCAACTATTTGGGTGAGGCCCTCATATAATCGGTTTGCGTAGACATGTGCCAATAATTTGTAATCGTTACACAATAGTGTAATAGGTCTCCAATTATCCAATGAAAGTTTATCTTTATTGGGTTTTGAAATTAGAGTAATAAGACCTTTCTTCATGGTAGGAGAAAGATTTTTAGTTGAGATACATTCTAAGAAGGCATAGTACAGCAGTTCTTCAATTCAAGTCAATGTTATTTGTATAGCGCTAAATCCTAACATACATGATCTCAGGTCTGTACATAGACAACATCAAGGAGAGCAGAGAAACACAACAGTTCACACAATGAGCAAACACTAGGCATCAGTGGAGAGAAAAAACTCCCTCTTAACAGAAGAAGAAATCTCTGACAGAACCAGACTCACACATGTGCAGCATCTGCCTCGACCGGTCGGGGTGAAAGGAAAATGGGGGACAGACGAGAGGTGGAGGACAGAAAGGGGGGAGAGAAAGGACAAGAGGGAGATGAGGTAGAGACAGAAGAGAGAGAGAGACCAGGAGCAGATACACAACAACTGTATCAAGTTACAAGTTTATACAGTTGATGATATCGACTTTTAATTATAGCACAATAATAATGGTGATGATATGTATGATATGGATAGCCTCGAAAACTGGATCTGGATCCTGAAACCTGCAAGATGAGGATACAGAGAGAAGAGAGGGAGGGAAGGAAGGAAAGACACAAACTAGGGAGAGAAAGAGACAAGGTTAATGACATATAAAAAGTCATATTCATACCCTGAGTGTGAGAGAGTGAATGTGCGTGCACCACAGGAAAATCCCCCAGCAGTCTAGGTCTATAGCAGCAGAACTAAGAGATGGTCCAGGTTTCCCTGAACCAGCTCTAACTATAAGCTTTATCAAAAAGGAAAGTTTTAAGTCTAACTTTAAATACAGAGAGAGGCTCCGCCTCCTGAACTGTCATTGGGAGCTGGTTCCACAGGAGAGGAGGAGCCTGGTAACTGAAGGCTCTGCCTCTCATTCTGCTCTTACAGACTCTGGGAACCACAAGTAAACCTGTATTTTGTGACCTAAGTGGTCTATTAGGGTGATAAGGTAAGACTAGGTCTTTCAGGTATGAAGGGGCCTGACCATTAAGTACTTTGTACGTGAGGAGGAGGATTTTAAATTGAATTCTAAACTGTGGGTGGAGCCAGTGTAGAGAAGCTAACACTGGAGTTATATGGTCTCTCTTTCTAGTTCCTGTCAGAACTCGTGCTGCAGCATTTTGAATGAACTGAAGGGTTCTAACAGACTTGTTGGAACATCCTGATAATAAGGAGTTACAGTAATCTAATCTAGATGTAACAAAAGCATGAACTAGTTTTTCAGCATCCTGTAAAGACAGAATGTTTCTAATTTTCATAATGTTCCGCAGGTGGAAGAAGGCTGTTCTGGAAATGAGTTTTATGTGTGAATCAAATGACATTTCCTGGTCAAAAGTAACTCCAAGGTTCCTCACAGTGGAACTGGAAGCCATGGTGATGTCATCTAAAGTGACAATGTGATCAGAAAGTTTTTCTCTGAGGTGTTTAGGGCCGAGTATAATGACCTCAGTTTTTTCTGACTTTAAAAGTAGCATCCTATTTTTGTTGTTTACAAATAGCCACTGTTGCTTCAACTGCTTGCAAAAGGCCTGAAAACAATGTTGATCAATATAATCCCTGTCTTTTATGAAGTGAATCATCTAAACTGGGACACTGTTAAAGAAAATTATGAAATTATTTGGGCTTAATTAGATAATAATAATATATTTTAATACCTGCATTAACGGCATTTGCTCAAGTTTTTGAATGGGTCTTTCAAAATGTTCCCCCAAATTTGAACAATCTGTACTGAGGAAATAGCTGTGGTAAAATGCTGTGATGCTCTTTCTTTGCTCCTGGGCTATCCCAGCCTGGATTATGTTATGGTCTTTAGTTCCACCAGACTGTAAGTTATTCTTACATTTGCAGGAAAAATATTTTGTTTTGTCCTGGATAAATGACAAACCTCCCATTAAAGCAAACTGGCATAAGATAATCATGGAATGCTTCCCCCTCGAACACCTGACCTGGCTGCTTCACTCCTCAGCTGGTCGGTTTATAAAAATTTGGACCCCATATCTTAACTTTTCCAACTCCACGGTGGCTCTGGTGCTGTCGGGTATTGTCCTCAGCTAAACTCCAATTCCTGCGCTGTATCTTGTTGGTAAAATTGTGTTTGCAGTTCTGGGATTTATTTATTTAGTTATTTATGTGTTTGTTTCCTATGCATTGTACTGGTAAGATATCTCTTCATTGTAACATTATGTTACATCGCTTTAAATTTACAAATGTGCTAACAGATCAGGATCAGGTTTCCTAATATTGTGCTCTGACTTCCTGATGTCCTACTCTGACTGTAGACTTCCTGCTATGACTGTAGACTTCCTGCTATGACTGTAGATTTCCTGTTCTGACTGTAGACTTCCTGCTCTGACTGTAGACTTACTGCTCTGACTGTAGACTTCCTGTTCTGACTGTAGATTTCATACTCTTGACTTCCTGTTCTGACTGTAGACTTCCTGCTATGACTGTAGACTTCCTGCTTTGACTGTAGACTTCCTGCTATGACTGTAGATGTCATACTCTGACTGTAGACTTCCTGCTCTGACTGTAGGCTTCCTGCTATGACTGTAGATTTCCTGTTCTGACTGTAGACTTCCTGCTCTGACTGTAGACTTCCTGTTCTGACTGTAGACTTCCTGTTCTGACTGTAGATTTCCTACTCTGACTTCCTGTTCTGACTGTAGACTTCCTGTTCTGACTGTAGATTTCATACTCTTGACTTCCTGTTCTGACTGTAGACTTCCTGCTATGACTGTAGACTTCCTGCTTTGACTGTAGACTTCCTGCTATGACTGTAGATGTCATACTCTGACTGTAGACTTCCTGCTCTGACTGTAGGCTTCCTGCTATGACTGTAGATTTCCTGTTCTGACTGTAGACTTCCTGCTCTGACTGTAGACTTCCTGCTCTGACTGCAGACTTCCTGCTCTGACAATTGACTTCCTGCTCTGACTGTAGACTTCCTGTTCTGACTGTAGACTTCCTGCTATGACTGTAGACTTCCTGTTCTGACTGTAGACTTCCTGTTCTGACGATAGACTTCCTGCTGTGACTGTAGACTTCATGCTCTGACTGTAGACTTCCTGTTATGACTGTAGACTTCCTGCTATGACTGTAGACTTCCTGTTCTGACTGTAGACTTCCTGTTCTGACTGTAGACTTCCTGTTCTGACGATAGACTTCCTGCTGTGACTGTAGACTTCCTGCTGTGACTGTAGACTTCCTGTTATGACTGTAGACTTCCTGTTATGACTGTAGACTTCCTGTTCTGACTGCAGACCTCCTGCTCTGACTTTAGACTTCCTGCTGTGACTGTAGACTTCCTGCTATGATTGTAGACTTCCTGTTCTGACTGTAGACTTCCTGATTGTCTTCAGGAGCTCGTTGATGATCCAGTTGCATCTATAGTCAGACATGGATGTTGGCTCTTTAAAGGTCAAAGGTCAGATGTGATTAACGGAGCAAACAATGACTGAAAGACAAACTTAGCAGATGTTAAATGTCAACTTTTGAACTTTGAGCTGTTGCTTAAAGCCAGGGGGTGTGGTCTTGTGTGTGGACAGGGGGCATGGTCTGGAAAGCATATAAAGGACGAGCGTCTCTGTGAAGCTCAGTGGTCATTTCTTCTTCACGTCCTCATCATGAACCCCAGACTCGTCTCTCACTTCCTGTTCGTGGCTTTGTTTGTCAGCTGCTCGACGCTGACGCCCGAGGAATGTCAACCGCTGCTGACGCCTGTGTCTCTGCACGACCATGCCATGGTAACCACTCTGCTGAGGTCATCAGGTCATCAGCATATTTATTTATTCAATGATGTTTTTACTGAGTGAAGTTTCGGGACAAGTATACAAATATACACAATACAAGTATACTTGTGTATACAAGTGTGTGTGTGTGTTTGTGTTTGTGTTTGTGTGCGTGTGCGTGTGTGTGTGCGTGTATTACTAATGTTGTGGGGACCTAAAACTGTTTACACAGTCACTTTATGGGGACTTGTCTTCCTTGTGGGGACAAAAATCAAGTCCCCACAACGTAAATGACTACATTTTAAGGTGAAGATATGTTTTAAGGTTAGGTTGAGGTTAGGGTTAGGGTTAGGGTTAGGATTAGGATTAGGCCGTCGTAATTGTGATTAAGGTGGGAGTAAGTCTCCAGGAAATGAATGAGTCAATGCAATGTCCCCACAAGTCATGAATGTCCAACATGCGTGTGTGTGTGTGTTTGCATGTGTGTGCGTGTGCGTGTGCGTGTGTGTGTGTGTTTGCATGTGTGTGTGTGTGTAGATGTTGGGCAGGTTGAACACACTCGTGGGTTACTCTGATGGAAAACTGTTTGTGGAGATCCTGAAGAAGACAGAGAGCTCGTGGCTGAACGTCACCTCCTCGACCTCTGACACCAACATGCTGGAGATGTTTGAGGAGAACAACATGTGAGTCATGTGACTGTGAGCGCCCCCTGCTGCCAGTGAACATGTGTGAAAAACTGATTATATCCACTTAATTAAAGAATTGTTACATTACATGTCATTTAGCAGACACTTTTATCCAAAGCGACTTACAATGGAATTGAGTACAATCAGCCAGGGGTGGAGTCGAACTTGCAACCATTGCGACCATGATGTCTTTTGCACACAGGGTACCGGTCTTAACCACTGAGCCATTCCACCCAATTGTGTAATAAAATCTGCGTCATATGATCATGTCTTTATCTCACTGTGAGACAGGAACAGAAACAGGAAACTGAAGTGTGTGTGTGCGCGTGTCTTTAATCAGCTGACTCCGTGTTTCCTCAGAAACGGAAAATGTTTCAGCGCACAGAACAACCTCACCATCGATGGAAACACAGTGACGGCCCATTGTGAGTGATGAAGATGATGATGATGATGATGATGATGATGATGATGGTGATGATGATGGTGATGATGGTGATGATGATGATTGTGATGAAGATGATGATGATGATGATGATTGTGATGAAGATGATGATGATGGTGATGATGATGATGATGATTGTGATGAGGAAGATGATGGTGGTGATGATGATGATGAAGATGATGGTGATGATGATGATTGTGATGAAGATGATGATGATGATGATTGGGATGATTGTGATGATGAGGAAGATGATGGTGGTGATGCTGATGATGAAGATGATGGTGATGATGATGATTGTGATGAAGATGATGATGATGATTGTGATGAAGATGATGATGATGATGGTGGTGATGATGATGATGATGATTGTGATGAGGAAGATGATGGTGGTGATGATGATGATGAAGGTGATGGTGATGATGATGATTGTAATGATGATGATGATGTCTCTGTCCTCAGATGCTAACATCACCACACTGTTCCATGTGTTGCCGAGCAGCGACAGCGTTGTCGTCTTCAGCGCTAACTCCACCATCACTGGAGACATCGACGTCCTCCTGAACTTCTTTAACGTCACTACCACTACTAAACAGGAAGAGGGCGCCATCCGCTCTCTTTATCTGATGGGTAGGAAACACGATACTTGACTGGAGACACTTTTTGTCACACAATTTAACTCCACTCATTTTTTTCAGGACGAGAGACAACAGCAGCAAATGACTCAGACTTGGAAGATTTCAAAAAACAAGCAAAGTGTCTCGGCTTCAACCATGAACCTGTCTTCATCTACGACTCTAACAAAGGTGTGGACAGTGTTTGTGTCCTCCATGTTTGACTGTGTGTGTCCTCCATGTTTGACAGTGTCCTCCATGTTTGACTGTGTGTCCATGTTTGACAGTGTGTGTCCTCCATGTTTGACGGTGTCCTCCATGTTTGACTGTGTGTGTCCTCCATGTTTGACAGTGTCCTCCATGTTTGACTGTGTCCTCCATGTTTGACAGTGTGTCCTTCATGTTTGACGGTGTCTTCCATGTTTGACAGTGTCCTCCATGTTATACTGTGTCCTCCATGTTTGACTGTGTGTGCCATCCATGTTTGACATTGTGTGTTGTCCATGTTTGACGGTGTCCTCCATGTTATACTGTGTCCTCCATGTTTGATAGTGTCCTCCATGTTTGACAGTGTCCTTGCTGATGAGGTGTTTTTCTTGTTCCAGGTTTCTGTGCAAAGGACAAGGTCGTCTCCATTGTCTTTTGAAGTGTCATGTGACCTGTGGGAGCTTGTGATGGAGGGGGTGGCGCCGACTGCAGTGATGTCACCTGACCACTCTGATGGTCAAATTAAAATAAAATGAAAATATCAATGAGTCTCAACTGTTATGATATTTAATTCATTCAGTTTTATTTTTGAACTATATAACTAAACACCAGTGTTATCTCTCTCTATATATATTTATACTATATAACTAAACACCAGTGTTATCTCTCTCTCTATATATATATATATTCATACTCTGGTGTAATAAATCAATAACAAACAGAAGAGGAGTTAGACATTCTAACTTAATAAAGATTAATACGAACAATAAGTCAAATAATACCACTGTTAAATGTGGACTATTAAATATTAGGTCTCTCTCCTCAAAATCTGTTTTAATAAATGATCTAATTTCTGACAATTGTATTGATTTATTCTGTGTAACTGAAACTTGGTTACATGAAGAAGATTACGTTAGTCTAAATGAGTCAACTCCACCCACTCATGCTAATACCCATATTCCTAGAAGCTCAGGCCGAGGACGAGGTGTAGCAGCCATTTTTAATACTAGATTATTAATCAATCCCAAACCCAAACCAGGATATTCATGGTTTGAAAGCCTTATTCTTAATCTATCTCATCCTAGTTGGAAATCACAGAAACCAATTATGATAGTCACAGTTTATCGTCCACCTGCACCTTATTCAGAGTTCCTATCAGAGTTCTCTGAGTTCTTATCTGAGTTAGTGCTTAAGACAGATCAAATCATAATTGTAGGGGATTTCAACATCCATGTAGATGTTGACCGTGATAGTCTTAGCTGCGCATTTAACTCGCTGTTGGAATCAATAGGTTTTATTCAACACGTTAATAAACCAACTCATCGCCTTAATCACACCCTCGACCTTGTTTTAACTTATGGTATTGATATTGATAACTTAAACATAGTTCCTCAAAACCCTCTCCTTACTGATCATTATTTACTCACATTTAATTGTACAATAATGAACTACAATAACATAAATAAGAAATACTGTCTGATAATAATATGAATACATTCAAAGAGACAGTGCAACCTTTATTTAACTCGGTGCCATATGTCAGTACATCTGAAGGTACCGTTTGTGATTTTACTCCCGCCCTCATAGATAACCTTGTTGATAGTACAGCGGCCTCACTGCGTACTACATTAGATTGTGTTGCCCCTCTGAAAAAGAAGGTGGTGAATCAGATGAGACGAGCACCATGGTTTAACTCCAATACTCGTGCTCTTAAACAGACGTTACGTAGATTAGAAAGAAAATGGCGTTCCAATAACCTAGAGGAATTTTATATAGCCTGGAAAGATGGTTTTGTAGCTTACAAAAAAGCCCTACACAAAGCTAGAGCTGCCTATTATTCTTCTCTAATTGAAGAAAATAAGAATAATCATAGGTTTGTTTTCAGCACTGTAGCCAGGCTGACACAGAGCCACAGCTCCACTGAACCATCTATTCCTTTAACACTGAGCAGTGATGACTTTATCAACTTTTGTGTGAATAAAATAACATCAATTAGAGAAAAAATGGATCATCTCCTCCCTCATATTGGGACTGACTCATCTTTTAGCACAAGAGCTTTAGAAGCACCAGGTGCACAGTTAGACAGTTTCTCCCCTATAGATCTCCCTGAGTTAACATCATTAGTTTCATCATCTAAGTCATCAACCTGTCAGTTAGATCCTATCCCAACCAAACTGTTCAAAGATGTCAGTCAGTCAGTCATCATCTACCGCTTTATCCTCAACCAGAGGGTCGCGAATCTCAGCTACATCGGGCGATAGGCGGGGTACACCCTGGACAGTTCGCCAGTCCATCGCAGGGCCACACACAGATAGAGACAAACAACCATTCACTCTCACACTCACTCCTATGGTCAATTTGGAGTGTCCAATTTACCTATCCCCACATTGCATGTTTTTGGACTGTGGGAGGAAGCCGGAGTACCCGGAGAGAACCCACGCACACACAGGGAGAACATGCAAACTCCATGCAGAAAGGCCCTTGTTCCAACCGGGGCTCGAACCCGGGTCTTCTCGCTGCAAGGCGAGAGTGCTAACCACTACATCACGGTGTGGCCCCTGTTCAAAGATGTGTTTCCTTTAATTAACAGCTCTATATTAACTCAAATTAATCTATCCTTATTAACTGGATATGTGCCCCAAACGTTTAAAATAGCAGTTATTAAACCCCTTCTCAAAAAAGCGACCCTTGACCGAGATATTTTAGCTAATTACCGACCTATATCTAATCTTCCCTTTGTTTCTAAAATCTTAGAAAAGGCAGTTGCTAATCAATGATGTGAATATTTGCGCATGAATGGCCTGTTTGAAGATTTTCAGTCAGGTTTTAGATTAAACCATAGCACAGAAACAGCACTAGTTAAAGTTAGTAATGATCTTCTCTTGGCTTCAGATAATGGTCTAGTTTCTTTACTTGTCCTGTTAGATCTTAGTGCTGCATTTGACACCATTGATCATAATATTCTACTGCAGAGATTGGAGCAGACTCTTGGGATCACAGGTGCTGCCCTCTGCTGGTTTAAATCATACTTATCTGATAGATTCCAGTTTGTTCATGTTAATGATAAAGCCTCACTACAAACAAAGGTTAATTGTGGAGTTCCACAAGGCTCAGTGCTTGGGCCTATACTTTTTACCTTATATATGCTTCCTCTAGGGAACATTATTAGGAAGCACAACATACACTTTCATTGTCATGCAGATGACACACAGCTATATTTATCAATGAGGCCGGATGAAATAAATCAGGTTGTTCAACTCCAGGAATGTCTCAGAGACATTAAGTCCTGGATGACCTGTAACTTTCTACTTTTAAACTTTTATACTCGGCCCTAAACACCTCAGAGAAAAACTTTCTGATCACATTGTCACTTTAGATGACATCACCATGGCTTCCAGTTCCACTGTGAGGAACCTTGGAGTTACTTTTGACCAGGAAATGTCATTTGATTCACACATAAAACTCATTTCCAGAACAGCCTTCTTCCACCTGCGGAACATTATGAAAATTAGAAACATTCTGTCTTTACAGGATGCTGAAAAACTAGTTCATGCTTGTGTTACATCTAGATTAGATTACTGTAATTCCTTATTATCAGGATGTTCCAACAAGATGTTCCAACAAGTCTGGTTCAGGGAAACCTGGACCATCTCTTAGTTCTGCTGCTATAGACCTAGACTGCTGGGGGATTTTCCTGTGGTGCACGCACATTCACTCTCTCACACTCAGGGTATGAATATGACTTTTTATATGTCATTAACCTTGTCTCTTTCTCTCCCTAGTTTGTGTCTTTCCTTCCTTCCCTCTCTCTCTCTGTATTCTCATCTTGCAGGTTGCAGGATCCAGATCCAGTTTTCGAGGCTATCCATATCATACATATCATCACCATTATTATTGTGCTATAATTAAAAGTCGATATCATTGACTGTATAAACTTGTTACTTGATACAGTTGTTGTGTATCTGCTCCTGGTCTCTCTCTCTCTTCTGTCTCTACCTCATCTCCCTCTTGTCCTTTCTCTCCCCCCTTTCTGTCCCCCACCTCTCCTCTGTCCCCCATTTTCCTTTTACGCCAACCGGTCGAGGTCTGGTTCTGTCAGAGATTTCTTCCTGTTATGAGGGAGTTTTTTCTCTCCACTGATGCCTAGTGCTTGCTCATTGTGTGAACTGTTGGTCACACCAGGTGAGAAGTTTCACTGGCTACAGGGGAGTGGCCAACACAGCTGTAACCAATCAGCCCCTAACCAGGGAGTGGCCACTCAGCTGCAACTAATCAGCACCTAATCAGGTGTCTTTTAAAAAGCAGCACTGACTTTGAAGCGGCAGACGAAGACTCAGGAGGACAAAGACAAAGGAGTCTAAACCGGAGTCTAACGAGGCTAAGTACCTGTCTGCTAGTGTTTTCTACCTTTCACACATGTGCCTTTTTTCCATTCCTGTTCATGTCTCTTCTCATAGATACTACAAACCTCACAATCACTCACAGCATCACCGTAACCTGTCCTCACTTATCTATCCCACCCGCTCCACACACATCCAACACCTTGTTGCAGGGGGCCTGTGGAACTGCCAGTCAGCTACACGCAAGACTGAGTTCATCTCTGGCTCTGCTACTGAGCAATGCCTGGACTTCCTTGCTCTCACTGAGACTTGGATAACACCCTCCAACACAGCCACCCCTGCAGCTCTCTCCTCCGCCCACTCCTTCTCCCACACACCCAGATCCACTGGAAGAGGTGGCGGGACAGGTCTGCTCATCAACCCCAACTGGACTTTCACTCTTTACCCACTGCCACACTTCTCTTCTTCAGTCGTTTGAATTTCATGCTGTAACTGTAACTCACCCAGTCAAACTAATCATTGTTGTCATCTACCGTCCACCAGGCCCATTGGGACACTTCTTGGAGGAACTAGATGTCCTCCTCTCAAACATCCCAGAAAATGGCCCACCACTTGTTCTTCTTGGTGACTTCAACATCCAGTCAGAGAAGTCATTCGATCTACTTCTTCTACTTTCGTCTCTTTCTCTCTCACTTGCTCCTTCTCCACCAACTCACAAAGCTGGCAACCACCTTGACCTCATCTTCACCAGAAACTGCTCCACCTCCGACCTCAAGGTAACTCCACTTCATGTCTCTGATCATTTCTTTATTTCCTACTCTCTCCCACTCTCCCAATCTGATGATCTCATCTCATCAGATATTGCACTTGTCCGTCGTAACATTCGCTCTCTCTCTCCCTCCTCTCTCTCCTCAACTGTTCTATCAGCACTTCCTTCAGCTGACTCCTTCTCCCTCATGCATCCCAACTCTGCCACAGACACCTTCCTCTCTACTCTACTCTCTACTAGGAGAGTGCTACAGAGGATTATAAACACAGCCCAGAGGATCACGGGGTGCTCTCTGCCTAACCTGGAGACTATTGCCAGCTCTCGCTACCGAAGCAGAGCTGGAAACATCATCAAGGACTCCTTCCACCCAGCTAACCACCTGTTCCACCTGTTACCCTCGGGCAGGCGGTACAGATCCCACAGAACCAGGACTAACAGGCTCAGGGATAGCTTCTTTCCCAGAGCCATCACAGAACTAAATAAATAAACGAAAGCAAAAACATTCATAGGGAAACACCACTGGAAAGTGCAATAATCTGATGCTTCAGTCACTTTGTTTACACAAATACAGGACAATCACTTCTCAGTGCCTTCTTTTTTCTGTTTTTACACCGGTCTTGCTGCTATATTTTGTTATCTTATGTTAATTTATACATAGTCATAGTTTCTGAAAAAAATGTAAACAACATTTCTTATTCTTATTTTATTGTTAATATTTCTATTTTCTCTTTTAAAATTGTTATTTATATATTTGTATTTTGCACCAAGGGAGTGGCACCCAAATTTCGTTGTCCACAAAATAACGACAATAAAGGCTATTCTATTCTATTCTATTCTATTCTATTCTATTCTATTCTATTCTGTCCTCCTCTCTTGACTCTCTCTGTCCTCTTACTTCATGGCGGGTTCGTATGTCCTCCCCAGCCCCGTGGCAACCTGACTCAGTGCGTGCTGAGAGAGCCACGATACGGGCAGCAGAAAGGAAATGGAGGAAATGAAAACACCCTAACGCCCTGCTCTCCCCCTTCACTGCCTCTATCTCTGCAGCCAAACAAGCTTTCTATCAGACTAAAATTCAATCCTCTTTCTCTAACCCCAAAAAACTTTTCTCGATCTTCTCTAACCTCCTTGACCATCACCTGAAACTCAATCTCGACAAGACTGAGTTTCTTTTTCTCCCAGGAAAGGGCTCTCCCACCACAGACCTAACCATCACCCTCGACAACTCTGTGGTAACTCTCAACGTCTCATACCGCAAGGAACCTGGGTGTGACACTTGATGACCATCTCTCCCTCACTGCCAACATTGCTGCAACAGCTCGATCTTGCAGATACATGTTGTACAACATCAGAAGGATACGGCCTCTTCTAACCCAGAAGGCGGCACAGGTTCTGGTCCAGGCTCTTGTCATCTCACGCTTGGACTACTGCAACTCCCTCCTGGCTGGTCTCCCTGCGTGTGCCATACGACCTCTGCAACTCATCCAGAATGCAGCAGCTCGACTGGTCTTGAACTTACCAAAATTCTCCCACACTACACCTCTCCTCCGCTCCCTTCACTGGCTTCCTGTAGCTGCTCGCATCTGCTTCAAGACTCTAGTGCTTGCGTTCCATGCTACAAACGGATCCGGTCCAGTCTACATCCAGGACATGATCAAAACCTACACCCCAGCCCGCCCACTCCGCTCTGCATCAGCAAACTGGCTCGCTGCTCCCTCACTGAGAGGATCGCAGAGGCATTTACAGAACTCGAGACTGTTCACTGTCCTCGCTCCCAAATGGTGGAACGAGCTCCCCATCGACATCCGGACAGCGGAAAGCCTCCACATCTTCCGCCGCCGACTAAAAACACATTTCTTCCGACTCTACCTCGACTAAGACGACGACGAAAAAAAACAAAAAAAAAACAAAAACCTATACATCGCACTTATGACTAGCACTTCATAGTTTGGCTTGGCTTGTACTCCTGTACTTGTGTACGCCTGTACTTGTGTACTTGTGTACTTGTGTACTTGTGTATTCCTATACTTCTGTTCTCCTGTACTTGTGTACTCCTGTACTTGTGTACTCGTGTACTCGTGTACTCCTGTACTGCATTATAAGATTTTCCTGCATGGCCCCACCAGAATATACAGACCAAAATCACCACTGCTTCTGTACTTGTGTACTTGTGTACTGCTGTACTTATGTACTCCTGTTTTTGTGTACTCCTGTACTTGTGTACTCCTGTACTTGTGTACTCCTGTTCTTGTGTACTCCTGTACTTGTGTACTCCTGTTCTTGTGTACTCCTGTTCTTGTGTGCTTGTGTACTCCTGTACTTGTGTGCTCCTGTACTTGTGTACTCCTGTTCTTGTGTACTCCTGTTCTTGTATGCTTGTGTACTTGTGTACTCCTGTACTTGTGAACTTGTGTACGTGTGTACTCCTGTCGTACTTCTATACTGCTTGTATCCAAGTATATGCTTGCATACTTGGATATTGAGAAACGGCCAAGCAGTGAATCCCATCTACCCTCCCAACAGCAGGTGGCAGCAGAGCTCCACCCTGTGACATCAGAGCGCTGATCGGTGAAGCGAGAAAAAGAGAAAAACGCTGTTGTGTCGTCACTTCCTGTTGCAGTTAAAGATGGAGTTTGGAGTAAAGATGAGTCTGTGGGAAGATGGACCGAGGCCCGGGCAGCTTTATTCTCTGTTCCCCGGCGGCAGCAGCAGCAGCAGCGGACCAGTCCCCGCCTGTGCTCCGATCAAACACACACTGTGAGTGAACCCGAACCAGCACCGCGGTTCTGTGTGACTTTAACCCGAACATGTCGCGGTTTGTGCTGTATCATCCCACTGAGGCTAAGCTAGCGGAGGCTAAGCTAACTGAGGCTTAAATAGTTTAATTTAGAACAAAATCTTCTGGATTAAAATAATTTAATTAGTGATGAAAATCAAAGTTTAGTCGTGAACATGAAGCTGCAAGTGTGCAGACTAGCTGTTAGCCAGCTACATGTGAATCCAAACACTTTAATTTTGAAGATTTAGTCTAAATGTAATCTTTGTTTTAAAACATGACGTGGAATTAAATTCAGAACAGAAATGAGAAGCGAAACAATATTAGCAACAGAAAAGAGACAGTAAGTGTTTAATGAAGAGAAAACGGCACATTCAAGTAATTGTGATAAGGAACAATATGAGACAGAATGAATGACTTTCACTTTCAACATGAGCTCCTTCTGTTAACGTTCAGAAAAGAGGTTTGTGGAAACAGACTCCACCAATTCATGCTTACGAATCAAAATAATAATAATTTATAATAAAAGAAAATTTATAAATAAATCCTCCACGTCTGTCCTCGGGTGATTTAGTAAAGACACGTCTGTCCTCGGGTGATTGAGGTGAAGTAGACAAACCAGCTGTTTTCTACTGTTTGTTACTTTTGTTTTTTTAGAGTTAATAATCAGCAGATTATATTGATATGAATCAGAAAGTGAATTTAAATATTTGTGTTTTAATAGTCTGCCTGTCTGTCTCTCTCTGCGTGTCTGTCCTGTCTGTTTCTCTGCGTGTCTGTCCTCTCTGTCTCTCTGCGTGTCTGCCCTCTGTCTCTCTGCGTGTCTGTCTGTCTCTCTGCATGTCTGTCCTCTCTGTATCTGTGTGCAGGACACCGATGGTGACGGGGACGTCGGTCCTCGGGGTGAAGTTTAGCGGTGGTGTGATCATTGCTGCAGACATGTTGGGCTCGTATGGTTCTCTGGCTCGCTTTAGGAACATCTCTCGCCTCATGAAGGTGACGCTCGTCATCGCGATCATCTGGACATCAGCTGACCTGTGACCATGTGACTGAGTTTGTTTGTGTTTCAGGTGAACAACAGCACCATCCTGGGAGCTTCAGGAGACTACGCTGACTACCAGCACCTGAAACATGTCATCGAACAGATGGTGTAAGAATCAAACACACACGCACACACATGAACCAGCTGCTGCTTCGTCACTGATCCCTTGTTTTCTGTGTGTGTGTGTGTGTCAGGATTGATGAGGAGTTGCTAGGCGACGGTCACAGCTACAGTCCAAAGGCACTGCACTCATGGTTGACCAGAGTGATGTATAACCGCCGCAGCAGAATGAACCCACTGTGGAACACTGTGGTCATCGGAGGCTTCTACAACGGAGAGGGGTGAGAAACCATGAGCACATGATCAGTCACATGTCGGCCATCTTTGCTACTGTGTCACTTTCATGTCAAACATAAACTGTCGATTGAGCCAATTCTGTCCCATTGTTTGTTTAATGTTGAGTGTTCTCTCCTCACTAAAGTCAACTATATTAGATTATAGATGAATATTCATGCGTCAAAGTTTAAATCTATGATGTCATGAATAGATCAGAGGGTGCATGCCCCTCATCTCTGTTGACCCTTCTCTGAAGATTTCATTATTTGAACAACCAGAGCAAACGCTCTTCACTTATACCATGAAACTGTAGAAACGCTTTGTTTTATTACCACTAAATCTGATGCCATACTTTGTTTTCTAGTTTCCTTGGGTATGTGGACAAACTGGGCGTGGCCTATGAGGCTCCCACAGTGGCCACTGGTTTTGGAGCGTACCTGGCTCAGGTGAGAGACGCCTCCTGTTTCACTCTGGACTTTTGAAAACAATGTTTCCAACGACGCCAAACGCATGCAAGGAGCTGCATATTCACTTTTGATTGGTCGTCATGGTGACTCGCGTGTTTGTGTGTGTGCGCAGCCTCTGATGAGAGAGGTGGTGGAGAACAAGGTGGAGATCAGCCAGCAGGAGGCGCTGGACCTGGTGGAGCGCTGTCTCAAAGTGCTCTACTACAGAGACGCTCGCTCCTACAACAGGGTGAGTTCATCATCAGTAGGTGTGGTCATGTGGAGACAGCGTGTTTTACTGCAGCAGGCCTCCAGGGGGAGATCTTCCTTCTCTTTCTTTTGATGGAAATTCAACAAAGCAAATGTAACTTGTTGAAACCTTTAATCTCAGTGACATCTGTTTTTGTCCATTTGTTGAAACGAGACGAATGAGTGATGTCATGTTTATTTCAGCACGAGATCGCCATAGTAACAGAAAAAGGCGTGGAGATTATCGGCCCGCTGTCATCTGAAACCAACTGGGACATTGCTCGCATGGTCAGGTGAGGTCAAAGGTCAACCTGATGAACGTGTGTTTAGTGATGAATCAGATCTCAGATCAGATGACTGCAGTGTCTTCACTCGTCTTTGTTTTGTCTCTTCAGTGGCTTTGAATGAAGACCAGCTGCATCCTCTCATATTCACTCGTTCACTGTCTGTTTTTGTACAATGAAAATAAAACCAAAAAAATCTCTTTTCCTGCTTTTATTTTTGTTTGTTTTTAATCTGAATCTCAAATAACAATAAAGTGAGTACATTAGTTTATGCAGTTCTTACGACATATATATATATATATGTGACGCTTGACGCCTGGAAGAGAAGATCAAGTGAAGAGTGAAGGTAACTTTGGTCCCAGTGATGATGACGATGATGGAAGCACTGAGACAAACTGCCAGGAGCAGCAGCTCTGATGTTGAGCAGAAGCCTCAGGTGTTCGAGGACACACAAACAAACAAACAAACAAACGTGTGATGTGACTAGAAACATCTTTTCATGAATAATCATGATATAAAGGTGATTAAAGTAACTAAACCATACATGAGACTGACTTGCACTCATATTTGACAGTTTCAAACATTAGCTCGGGAAATAAACCATTAAAAAACGGGCGTCTGTTGCTATGCAGATTCCTTCAGATTAATTTATCTGTTCTGTAACTGGGCAGATCAGGAAAACACGCCCAATCGCAATAATCCTTGTTAAAGAAATGATTGCGTTAGACCAATGAGACCCAAGTCGCTGTTGGTCTCTGGGTAGATTAGTATGTGCGCGCCAATCAGAATGGACGTGGTCTTTGTCGTCAGGCAGACCTGCCACCGTCGTCCAATCACAAAAACATCTGACTGGGGATTTTTGCTGTATCTTGGCTCAGGTACTTTCTTTTTCTTTTTTAAAATAATTTCTCCGTCTGGCCTCAGTCAACATTTCTAACATTAATGACATAATTAATTGACTGTTTGGGGGAACGATCCCGTGTTTCTAAACCGCGTCTTAAAGCTCGTTAAAGGGCTCTTTCACTTCACGCTAAACCCTAATGTTAGCTAGTAGCTAGCGGTGTGTGAGCGCGAGCATCTAACGACTCTTTCCCCGGTACCGTCGCATTACTCCGGTTAACAACGGTGTTAGCTCCGTCTGATTAAAAACCAGCTGACGTGTCGCGGTGACGCGGTGAGCTGAAGCTAACCAGCGGCGGTGAGGCTCCGTTAGCTGGACGCTAATATGTCAGACGCCGGCAGATCCGTTCACTGCCCGGCCGAGGACGCGTCTGTCCGGCCGAGGACGTCTGCTGCTACCGCTAACGTTAGCGGCCAGAGGCGGGAAGGAGGCCGGCGGCGGCGTGTGTGTGTGTGTGTGTGTGTATGTGTGCGCGCGCGTGCATGTGTGTGTGTGTGTGTATGTGTATGAGTGCGTGCGTAAGTTTGTGCGTGTATAAGTGAGTTTGTGAGTGTGTGTGAGTTTGTGAGTGTGTGTGTGTGAGAGTTTGTGTGTGTATAAGTGAGTTTGTGAGTGTGTGTGAGTTTGTGAGTGTGCGTGTGAGAGTTTGTGAGTGTGCGTGTGAGTGTGTGTGTGTGAGAATTTGTGAGTGTGTGTGTCTCCAAACATTCTCAGGTGTAAAACGTCAACAAAAAAGATAATGTTGAAATTTGAAAAATGTCAATATTTCATGTTGGTGAATCATCTACAGTCCTAGTGATTTATGTTAAAGTACCACAAGAGGGAGCTGCACCTTCAAGTCATATTTAAAACATGTTTTCTGTTATAAACAAAATATTTCTTTAACATTGTTTCTCCTAATCTCATTAAGTTTTTAATACATTAGCAGCGTTTTTATGACTGTTTCAACAAATCAATGATGGTAGATTGTGGACAATAGGCTCTGCCCATTAGAGTTCCAAGATTTAAACCTGTTTAATTGTCACAATAATATTGTGAGTCATGATTCTGTCTTTTTCCACGATAATCATGGGTCTGTGTTTGTCTGACGTGCCTCAGATCATGCATCTCAGCGCCGGTTAGTCGCTTCAGATGTCGGAGGAGCAGAGCCAACAGCAGCGGGGGGAGGGTGGTGTGGAGGCGGGGGAGGGAGACAGTGAGCCCAGCATGCTGCTGCAGAAACTGAAAAACGACATCTCGTAAGTGGACAAACTCTAACCCTAACCCAGTGTCCTCCACTGCTCCACCGTGTTCATGCTCCTCTTCTGTGTCTCACAGGAAGAGCGTTCAGACCAAAGTGGATCAGATCCTGGTGAGGACACACACACACATGCATGTGAACAACTGTATACACAAAGAACTTGAGAGAAACACTGGGATTTTATTACATTATAACTTAATCTATAACTTCAGCCAAGTCATAACCCATACACCTGCAGGTTTAGCTCTAGTTACAATCCAGGTTTAACTTTAGCTTAACTTAAGCCTGATAATAAAACTTGTGGCTTGTTGTTCCCTGCGTTCACAGCAGGACGTACAGCGTTTCTCTGACAACGATAAGCTCTACCTGTACCTCCAGCTACCTTCAGGACCCAGCTGTGGAGACAAGAGGTCAGTCAGAGGTCAACTCATTACACATTACAATGTGGCAGTTAAACAGTTGACCTTTGACCTCTGTGTGTCTGTTTGCAGCGTGGGTGACTCTGGCTCGTTCAACACCACTGACCAGCTTCACACCTGTACCTGGATCCGCTCTCACCTGGAGGAGCATTCAGACACGTGTCTGCCCAAACAGGATGTCTACGAGACGTACAAGTCAGAAAACACACCAACTCCACACTCGCACTCTCTCAAGCGTGAAGTCATGTGACTCTGACTCCTCCCCTTGTCATTCTCACTGTCTTGCAGGAGATACTGTGAGAACCTGCAGCATCGGCCTCTGAGCGCCGCCAACTTCGGGAAGATCATCAGAGACATTTTCCCCAACATCAAGGCACGGCGGCTCGGAGGCAGAGGACAGTCCAAATATCCTGAATAACCACAGGTCACTCTGTGTTCACACTGGGTTCACGCTGGGTTCACACTGTGTTCACACTGGGTTCACTTTGGGTTCACTCTGTATTCACACTGTGTTCACACTGGGTTCACTCTGTGTTCACACTGAGTTCACTCTGGGTTCACTTTGGATTCACTCTGTATTCACACTGTGTTCACACTGGGTTCACTCTGTGTTCACACTGAGTTCACTCTGTGTTCACTCTGTTCACACTGTTCATGCTGGGTTCACACTGGGTTCACTCTGTGTTCACACTGTGTTCACACTGGGTTCACTCTGTGTTCACACTGAGTTCACTCTGTGTTCACTCTGTATTCACACTGTGTTCACACTGGGTTCACTCTGGGTTCACTTTGGATTCACTCTGTATTCACACTGTGTTCACACTGGGTTCACTCTGTGTTCACACTGAGTTCACTCTGTGTTCACTCTGTTCACACTGTTCATGCTGGGTTCACACTGGGTTCACTCTGTGTTCACACTGTGTTCACACTGGGTTCACTCTGTGTTCACACTGAGTTCACTCTGTGTTCACTCTGTATTCACACTGTGTTCACACTGGGTTCACTCTGTGTTCACACTGAGTTCACTCTGGGTTCACTTTGGATTCACTCTGTATTCACACTGTGTTCACACTGGGTTCACTCTGTGTTCACACTGAGTTCACTCTGTGTTCACTCTGTTCACACTGTGTTCACTCTGTGTTCACACTGTGTTCACACTGGGTTCACTCTGTGTTCACACTGAGTTCACTCTGTGTTCACTCTGGGTTCACACTGAGTTCACGCTGGGTTCACACCGTGTTCCCAGCATGTGTTCACTCTGTGTCACTCTGTGTTCATGCTGGGTTCACACTGTGTTCACACTGGGTTCATGCTGTGTTCACTCTGTGTTCACACTGTGTTCTCTCTGGGTTCACTCTCCCACATCAAAGTCAGGAGTTGTTGATCCACTGCTGCCTCCATCACTAAGTTCAAATGTCTTATTTTGTCACTTCGGCATTTAAAATATTTAATTTAGACTTAGTTCAGTGACACAAAGTTACCACATGAGGCAGCAGAGGACCAGCAGTTCCTGTGGTCACTTTAAGCCTCAGCGTTAGAATAGTATTTAAAAAAAAAAAAGAATAGTATTGACATGGTTCCTAGTTCTGTTCTTTAACCTGCGAGGCTCATACGTACTGTTACAGCGGCATCAGGAGGAAGACGGTGCTCAACATGCCTCTGCTGCCCAACCTGGACCTGAAGAACGATCCGGTACACACACACACACACACACACACACACACTCACTCTGCTGCCCAACCTGGACCTGAAGAACGATCCGGTACACACACACACACACACACACACACACACACACACACACACACACTGCTGCCCAACCTGGACCTGAAGAACGATCCGGTACACACACACACACACACATATACACACACACACACTCTGCTGCCCAACCTGGACCTGAAGAACGATCCGGTACACACACACACACACACACACACACACACACACACACACACACATACACTCTGCTGCCCAACCTGGACCTGAGGACCGACCCGGTACACACACACACACACACACTCTGCTGCCCAACCTGGACCTGAGGACCGAACCGGTACACACACACACACACACACACACACACTCACTCTGCTGCCCAACCTGGACCTGAAGAACAACCCGGTACACACACACGTTTTGGTCTCCATGACAACTAGTCCCTCCTTCCTCTACAGGCTGAGCTGACTGAGCTGGTCCAGACGTACAAACAGGAAGTGACGGAGGCGGCGTGTGAGCTGATCTGTGATTGGGCGCAGAAGATCCTGAAGCGCTCGTTTGACACAGTGGTGGAGATCGCTCGTTACCTGATCCAGGAGCACATCGTCAACCCTCGGTGCAGCCAGGCCGAGCTGGTGACGTCAGCCACGCTGGCAGGTAACGCACACACACACACACAATGGCAGGTAACGCACACACACACACGCTCACACGATGGCAGGTAACACACATACACACACACACACACACACACTTACTGTATATACATATGAGACCAGGCCCAGATGAAACACATGTTTTTGTTATGTGTGTGTGTGTGTGTGTGTGTGTGTGTGTCATCTGCAGGAGGTCCAGCCAAACCTCACAAGGTCATCAAGAAAACTCCGGTAGCCTCCAAAGAGTCGGACGCAGCGTCGGATCACAAGGTGCTCACATGTTTTTACTGAGCATGCTCAGTCCCTCCCTCTGACACTCACCACTTCCTGTCTGTCCTCAGAAGGACATCAGAGACGCCTTGTCCTCCTCGTCTTCACTGAAGACGCTGCTGCCCGGAGACAAATCAGGATTGGCTACCAGCACCAAGCCGTCCTCCCTCGAAACTCCGCCTCCTCCTTCCTCTTCCTCCTCTTCCTCTCTGCGCCCTGCGGTAGGTGAACGCCTCCATGAGCCCTCACCTGAGGTCGATCTGTGACGTCATTGACGCTCTGTGATGTAATGACTCTGTTCTGTGATGTCATAGATGCTCTGATGTCACTGATGCTCCGTGATGTCATAGATGCTCTGATGTCACTGATGCTCTGTGATGTAATGACTCTGTTCTGTGATATCATAGATGCTCTGATGTCATGACTGTTCAGTGATGTAATGACTGTTCTGTGATGTCGTTGATGCTCTGTGATGTAATGACTCTGTTCTGTGATGTCATGGCTGTTCTATGATGTCATAGATGTTCTGTGATGTAATGACTCTGTTCTGTGATGTCATGGCTGTTCTATGATGTCATAGATGCTCTGATGTCATATAGATGCTCTGTGATGTCATGGCGCTGTGATGTCATAGATGCTCTGATGTCATAGATGCTCTGTGATGTCATGACTCTGTTCTGTGATGTCATTGATGCTCTGTGATGTCATGACTCTGCTGTGGGATGTCATGCAGGTGGAGGCCTTCATCAAGCAGTTACCCAGAATTCTCCCTCGCAGCTCCATTCCTGATAAGACGCAGCTCTCTGTCCGCTCCTCGCCACCGTCGCTTGCGCCCAAAGACGCCTCTGGTGTCGGGGGGGCGTCTGGACCTGGAGGTCCGGCCCCTGCTGCTGCCGCCAGTGGGGGAGGAGTCAAGGTCATTGCTATGGCGACGCTGCCACAGCAGCAGGGTGGGCCAATGCCCTTGATGATCCTGCCTCAGAGCTGCTTGTCCTATGACAGGGAGAAGGTGGCGCCGCCTCCACAGCAGCAACACGCCACCGTTGCGCCAACCTCCGTGGTTCAAAGGGCCAGAGGAAACATCAGCAAGCGGCCCCTGGAGGCCGTGGCATCAGGGAGTTCAGCAGGCGTGTCCTCTGTGTCTGCTGCCAACGCTCCTCCCGTCAAACGGAAACGTGGTCGACCAAGAAAACCTCGGCCGGAGGACGTGCTGCCACCTCCGCCCCCACCTCCTCCTCCTCCTGCTGCTCTTCCTCCTCAGGCCCCGCCTCCTGCTCCTACCACCCATTATCCCATCATCACGCCCGTGGGCGGCGGTGTCATCCAAAAGGCGTCATCTTCCTCTTCCTCGCAGCCCGTGCTGGAGCTGGTTCTGAGTCAGCTGCCTGCGACGGCGGCGGAGCACCGCAGTGTGGTGGTGCAGTGTCAGCCAGGCGCCGCCGAGTCGGACCGCCACACTCGGCCGTTGCTGCTCCTGCAGACTTCAGCCAATCCCAGCTGGGAGCTGGCGGCGGGGCGGACGCCGATGGTTGAGGTGATCCAGAAGGCTCCGCGACCAGGCAACAACACCGCCACCGTAGCCCCGCCTACAGCCCACCTGCCCCCTCCCCTCCTTCTACACTTACCCAAGCTTCATGAGGAGCAGGGGGAGGTGGAGATCACGCCGACGCCCAGCTCCACCCCCTCCACCACCGTGCCCAGGAGTGAGGGGGAGCAGGAGGGTGGGCGAGAGAGAGACACACAGTAGCTCCCATCAACACTGCCCCGCCCCCTCAACACTCCTCTGACTCACTGCTGGATGTGTTGTTTGTGTGTGTGTGAGTGAGTGAATGTGTCAGTGTGTGTGTGTGAGTGAGTGAGTGAATGTGTCAGTGTTTGTGTAAGTGAGTGGTGAGTGAATGTGTCAGTGTGAGTGAGTGAATGTGTCAGTGTGTGAGTGAGTGAATGTGTCAATGTGTGAGTGAGTGAGTTAATTTGTCAGTGTGTGAGTGAGTGAATGAATGTGTGAGTGAATGTGTAAGTGTGTGAGTGAGTGAATGTGTCAGTGTGTGAGTGAGTGAATGTGTCAATGTGTGAGTGAGTGAGTTAATTTGTCAGTGTGTGAGTGAGTGAATGAATGTGTGAGTGAATGTGTAAGTGTGTGAGTGAGTGAGTCAATGTTTCAGTGTTTGTGTGAGTGAGTGAATGTGTCAGTGTTTGTGTGAGTGAGTGAATGTGTCAGTGTGTGTGATTGAATGTGTCAGTGTAAGTGAATGTGTCAGTGTGAGTGAATGTGTCAGTGTGAGTGAGGTAATGTGTCAGTGTGAGTGAGTGAGTAAGTGAATGTGTCAGTGTTTGAGTGAATGAATGTGTGAGTGTGAGTTAATGTGTAAGTGTGTGAGTGAGTGAGTGAATGTTTCAGTGTTTGTGTGAGTGAGTGAATGTGTCAGTGTTTGTGTGAGTGAGTGAATGTGTCAGTGTGTGTGAGTGATTGAGTGAATTTGTCAGTGTGTGTGTGAGTGAGTGAATGTGTCAGTGTTTGTGTGAGTGAGTGAATGTGTCAGTGTGTGAGTGAGTGAATGTGTCAGTGTAGTGTGTGAGTGAGTGAATGTGTCAGTGTAGTGTGTGAGTGAGTGAATGTGTCAGTGTGTGTGTGTGTGATTGAATGTGTCGGTGTGAGTGAGTGAGTGAGTGAATGTGTCAGTGTTTGTGTGAGTGAATGTGTCAGTGTGTGAGTGAGTGAATGTGTCAGTGTTTGTGTGAGTGAGTGAATTTGTCTGTGTGTGTGAATGAGTGAGTGAACGTGTCAGTGTGAGTGAGTGAGTGTATGAATTTATGTGTGAGTAAGTGAGTGAATAAATGTATGTGTGAGTGAGTGTGAGTGAATTTATTATTCAAACTTTGACGTTGAGTCTGAAAAAACGGCAACAGTTTTCATCAAGTCCTTTCAAAGTAAAAGTTCCAACAGTTTTTAGATATTACATCATCATCTCAACTGAAGCTGAAGCTCCACCCACCATCTGTTAGCTTAGCTTAGCATAAAGAATGGTTCATAGTATTGTCAGTGAACAACCACCTGCTAACTTGTATAAATATGTGTGTCACTGTTGCACTTTACTATGAACTATGAGAAGGTCCTGGAGGAGGCGGAGTCTGGTGATGTAACATCATTTGAGTGTGTGGTCTTCTTCATTGGTGCTACAAACCACAGGACTGGGCATCGCCGTCAGTCCTCATTGTTTCTTCCTGTGGAAAAAAAAAGTTTTAACATTTATTGCAGTGAGTTCGCCGTACGTGTGTGTGGAAACTGAACTGTTGCATGATGGGAAAATTTGTTTTAGCACTTTGCTATGAACTGAGTGTAGCTTAGCTCACATGCTAGCTGCTATGATTGAAGCTAAAACTCTGGAAATGTTAAGCCCCGCCCCCTCATCTGTTCCAAACAGAAATGTCTGTTTTTTTATGGTTTGTATGTAACAATGTAACACTTTAAACTGTTTGAAAGACAGAGGGCGCCGGTGAGCAGGTGCAGGTCGTTCAGTCGTTCACTGTGGAAACAAAACCAGAAACGGGTCAGATAATCAAAGAGTTAAGGATCGGGATTCGGGTAGAGTTGACCTTCATGGATCGTCCTCTGATGTCACTTCCTGTTTGTTCATTTATATATATTTTTTCTTTTTTAACATGCGATGAAACTTAAACGTAAAAACGTTTTCGGATCATTATGTCGTCAGAAGTCACATGACTACAAAGCTTCAGTCTTTGTATAACACTTTATTGTCAACAGTTGTGCTGTCATGGTCATCTTCACCTTTATTAATATTATGCTGTTGCTATGACGATGTCTGTTTCCTGCATGTTTTTGCCTGCTGCTTTTGCTGTTTTCCTTTTTTCCTCTTTTGCACTTTGTTCTTGAATTGTGTTGTCAAAGGTCAGAGGTCGATGTTGGTTCACGTATGAAAGATAAAACAAACCTTTGTCCTTTCTTTTTGAAATGCACCTTTACTGTATGTGTGTTTTCCTCTGACTGATGAATAAAGGAAGTGACATCACTGACTCAAAACTTTAAACTTGAATTTTCTTTCTCTTTTACTTTTGTTGTGAGTGTAGTTCCTCTCTCAGCCACAAGGAGGCGCTCTGCTCTGACATCAGCTGTGTGCCTTTTTGTACCACCGTCACCACGCGATAATAATAAAAATAATGTGAACGTAAACGTAACTTCACATCCCATCGCAGTCATCAGAACACCAGTCCCAGCTGATGTGTCTTTCTAGGCCTTTATTGTGAAATGTCACCGGAAATGCTCGTTTCCGCCTGCGGCTGATTTAACGGATGTTGCGTCAAAGTATCTTTAAAGCAGAGTCGTCAAACCCGGTGCAGATGGAGGCTGAGTCCACCTGAAACCAGGACTAAACCCGGATAAAAGATCGTGAAATCAACACGAACATTTCCGGCACGAAACGTGGATTAAAGGCCGATTGTGGGAGCGTTTCCAGCGGCTGAGGCCGCGGCAGCTCCTTGGTATGTTTTTTTCTTCTTTATCGCTCTTTACGTCGCGGGTTTCAGTGACTTCTGATCCGGGTTTGCTGCATCAGGAGCAGCAGAGCCGGGCCGAGTCCGGCCCACAGACCCCGGGACTTTCCACCGCAACACCCGGTGTCTGTGGGCCGGACTCCTCCCGGCTCTGCTGCTCTGACCCGGTTTGTTTTTATCTCAAGGAGCGGTCACTGCTGCCTCACACGCGTCATCGTGACGTCATTATACAGTATTTACGTCACACGTTTTTTAAGTTCAGCCTCGTTTTTCCTTGCTTCTCCTCCTAATGTTTGGCAGGGCACACCCCTTCTGGAGGACACACCCACTCGGTCTAAAAGAGGTGTGGTTCAGTTCGGTAACTTCTGTGAGGAATTTCAGATGTTCATGACTTCGTGACTTAATAACTTCATGACTTCATAACTTTGTGACTTCATAATTTCATGACTTCATAATTTCATGACTTCATAACCTTCATGACTTCATAACTTTGTGACTTCATAATTTCATGACTTCATAACCTTCATGACTTCATAACTTTGTGACTTCATGACTTTCTAATTTCACGACTTCATAACATTGTGACTTCATGACTTCATAATTTCACGACTTCATAACTTAATAATTTCATATCTTCATGACCTCATGACTTCATGACTTCATAATTTCATGACTTAATAACTTCATAACTTTGTGACTTCATGACTTCATCATTTCACGACTTCATATCTTCATGACTTCATAATTTCACGACTTCATGACTTAATAACTTCATGACTTCACAATTTCATGACTTCATATTTTTATAACTTTATGACTTCATAACCTTCATGACTTCATAACGTCATGACTTCATAATTTCATGACTTCATAATTTTATGACTTCATAACGTCATAACTTTATGACTTCATGACTTCATTACTTCATAACTTCATGACTTCATAACCTTCATGACTTCATAACGTCATAACTTTATGACTTCATGACATCATAACCTTCATGACTTCAGAACTTCATAACCTTCATGACTTCAGAACTTCGTAACCTTCATGACTTCATAACTTTCATGACTTCATAACTTCATGAAATGGACTTCATTTTTTTAATTTCACATGTATTTTTTCTACATCTCTTTCAGTTCAGCTCTTCAAAATGGCCGACATCGAGGTCTCCCTGTCCCCGACTCTGTTACCGTTTCATCTTAGCCCCTCCCACTCTGCCCAGCCCCCTCCCACTGCCTCCTCCCCCACCACCTTCTCATGTCCCTCCTCCCCCTCTAGTGCCTCCTCCTCCTCCTGCTCTGAAAACTCGTCTGAGTGCCCCGCCCACCACCACCATCACCACTGTCACCTCTGTCGTCAGCCCCGCCTCCACCTGCAGTTGCCTCCGCCCTCTCAGGACGAGCAGCCGTCCTCGCCTAGTGCCAGCCCACGCAGCTCCAGCCTGAGTGGCAGGAGCAGCAGCAGCAGCAGCAGCAGCAGCAGCAGGAGCAGCAGCAGCAGTAGTGATGCTGATGCTGCTTCTGATGATGATAATGATGATGATGATGATGTTGCGAGCAGCGCTGACCCACGAACCCAGAGTCCAGTGGCCCACGTCCTCACAAAGGACGTCATGCAGACGAACCTGGGTGGAAACCAAGGTAACCAGGAGGGGGCGCGGTCCCTGTAGTGTATGTCACATAAATGTTGTCATGGTTACAAACCTTCTGACAGTTCAACCTTCTGCCTGTTAAAGCTTCTATTAAACAGGACATATTATGCAAAATCAACTTTTTAACCATTTTAATACTTATATTTGGGACTCTGGAGGCCCTACCAGTCGCCAAAGTGTGGAAAAAGAATACTCAGTCATGTTTTCGTGGTCCCCCTAAGTGTAAGTATAGGCGATAAAACACTCGATGTTGAATTCCCTGCGCTTATGACGTCAGCATGCGCATTTCACCGCGAATGTTACCGCCCACCAGTAAGTTTACCTCGAGAGCTCCACCTTAGCTCCACCTTAGCTCCACCTTAGCTCCACCTTAGATCCACCTTAGCTCCACCTTAGCTCCACCTTAGCTCCACCTTAGCTCCACCCTGTCCCTATAAAATGCGAGAGTGCAGGGGAGGGAGGAAGAGCGGTATTATGTCAACGCGGAGGGACAAGTGTGCTGTTGGTGGCTGCACAGTGGAGCACAGTGTTTTACAGAGGATTTTATATATGAAGCTAATGTGCCGGATAAAGTCAGCAAACGTGTGTTCGTGTGTTCGCACCACTTCACATCAGACTGCGGCCAGCGGTCGCCGTATTTAGTCAGCGACTGTATTTCACCGACGTACAAACACACACATTGTTCAGAAAAGGTCAAATAGAGGTCATAACTGACCATTCTGACACGTCCTAATTAAACATATTTGTTCAGTACGTCCTCCATGACCGGAGCACAGACTCAGTCTGATACAGTCAGTGATCAGTGGTGCTGTCCCTAAGTGTTTTTAACTGATTTACTGTTGGTCAGTGTTCGGCTCGATCCTTGTGTCGGACGTCTCTTCCTGTGACGACACTTTCGCTGCCATGTTGATATTGTCAGAGAACTAGTGGAGGGAGGGGGAGAGGAATGGAGCAGAGGGAACAGGAGCTGAGCGAGTGAGTGCAGTAAAAAGGACAAATCAGAAACCCCCTGGAAGAAGTGGGTGTGTTTTTATTTGCATATAAAGGGACCAGGCACAAAACTGAGCGTTCTGAAAGGGGCGGGTTTAGCAGGGTTATTGAACTGCTATGGTTCTTCATCCTTATGGTATTTTGACCAAAGCATGTCACAGACATGTTCATTAGGACACCAGGGAACTATTTTAACTTGGGGAAACAGGGTATAATATGTCTCCTTTAAACCTTCTGCCTGTTAAACCTTCTGATTGTTAAACCTTCTGACTGTTAAACCTTCTGCCTGTTAAAGCTTCTATTAAACCTTCTGACTGTTAAACCTTCTGACTGTTAAACCTTCTATTAAACCCTCTGTTAAACATTCTGACAGTCAAACCGTCTGACTGTTAAACCTTCTGACTGTTAAACCTTCTGACTGTTAAACATTCTGACTGTTAAACCTTCTGCCTGGTAAAACCTTCTGACTGGTAAAACCTTCTGACTGTTAAACCTTCTCCCTGTTAAACCTTCTGACTGTTAAACCTTCTGACTGTTAAATCTTCTGCCTGTTAAACCTTCTGGCTGTTAAACCTTCTGCCTGTTAAATCTTCTGACTGTTAAATCTTCTGCCTGTTAAACCTTCTGGCTGTTAAACCTTCTGCCTGTTAAACCTTCTGATGTTAAATCTTCTGCCTGTTAAACCTTCTGACTGTTAAACCTTCTGACTGTTAAACCGTGTGACTGTTAAATCTTCTGACTGTTAAAGCTTCCATTAAACCTTTTGTCAGTTAAACCTTCTGACTGAAACCTTCTGCCTGCTAAACCTTCTGACTGTTAAACCTTCTGACTGTTAAACCTTCTGACTGTTAAACCTTCTGCCTGTTAAACGTTCTGCCCGTTAAACCTTCTGCCCGTTAAACCTTCTGACTGCTAAACCTTCTGACTGTTAAACCTTCTGACTGTTAAACCTTCTGACTGTTAAACCTTCTGCCTGTTAAACCTTCTGACTGTTAAACCTTCTGACTGTTAAACCGTGTGACTGTTAAATCTTCTGACTGTTAAAGCTTCCATTAAACCTTTTGTCAGTTAAACCTTCTGACTGAAACCTTCTGCCTGCTAAACCTTCTGACTGTTAAACCTTCTGACTGTTAAACCTTCTGACTGTTAAACCTTCTGCCTGTTAAACGTTCTGCCCGTTAAACCTTCTGCCCGTTAAACCTTCTGCCCGTTAAACCTTCTGACTGCTAAACCTTCTGACTGTTAAACCTTCTGACTGTTAAACCTTCTGCCTGTTAAACCTTCTGCCTGTTAAACCTTCTGCCTGTTAAACCTTCTGACTGTTAAACCTTCTGACTGTTAAACCTTCTGCCTGTTAAACCTTCTGTTAAGCCTTCTGCCTGTTAAACCTTCTGACTGTTAAACCTTCTGACTGTTAAACCTTCTGCCAGTTAAACCTTCTGACTGTTAAGCCTTCTGCCTGTTAAACCTTCTGCCCGGTAAAACATTCTGACTCTTAAACCCTCTGCCTGTTAAACCTTCTGCCAGTTAAACCTTCTGCCAGTTAAACCTTCTGCCAGTTAAACCTTCTGCCCGTTAAACCTTCTGACCGTTAAACCTTCTGACTGTTAAAGCTTCGGTCAAACCTTCTGCCTGTTAAACCTTCTGACTGTTAAACCTTCTGACTGTTAAACCTTCTGACTATTAAACCTTCTGTTAAACCTTCTGACTGTTAAACCCTCGGTTAAACCTTCTGCCCGTTAAACCTTCTGACTGTTAAACCTTCTGCCTGTGAAACCTTCTGCCTGTGAAACCTTCTGATGGTTAAACCTTCTGACTGTTAAAGCTTCTACTAAACCTTCTGTTAAACCTTCTGACTGTTAAACCTTCTGTTAAACCTTCTGCCTGTTTAACCTTCTGACTATTAAACCTTCTGTTAAACCTTCTGACTGTTAAACCTTCTCTAAAACCTTCTGACTGTTAAACCTTCTGTTAAACCTTCTGACTGTTAAACCTTCTCTAAAACCTTCTGACTGTTAAACCTTCTGTTAAACCTTCTGCCTGTTAAACCTTCTCTAAAACCTTCTGACTGTTAAACTTTCTGCCTGTGAAACCTTCTGATGGTTAAACCTTCTGACTGTTAAAGCTTCTACTAAACCTTCTGTTAAACCTTCTGTTAAACCTTCTGCCTGTTTAACCTTCTGACTATTAAACCTTCTGTTAAACCTTCTGACTGTTAAACCTTCTGCCTGTTTAACCTTCTGACTATTAAACCTTCTGTTAAACCTTCTGACTGTTAAACCCTCTGTTAAACCTTCTGCCTGTTAAACCTTCTGCCTGTTAAACCTTCTGACTGTTAAACCTTCTGTTAAGCCTTCTGCCTGTTAAACCTTCTGACTGTTAAACCTTCTGACTGTTAAACCTTCTGCCAGTTAAACCTTCTGACTGTTAAGCCTTCTGCCTGTTAAACCTTCTGCCCGGTAAAACATTCTGACTCTTAAACCCTCTGCCTGTTAAACCTTCTGCCAGTTAAACCTTCTGCCAGTTAAACCTTCTGCCCGTTAAACCTTCTGACCGTTAAACCTTCTGACTGTTAAAGCTTCGGTCAAACCTTCTGCCTGTTAAACCTTCTGACTGTTAAACCTTCTGACTGTTAAACCTTCTGACTATTAAACCTTCTGTTAAACCTTCTGACTGTTAAACCCTCGGTTAAACCTTCTGCCCGTTAAACCTTCTGACTGTTAAACCTTCTGCCTGTGAAACCTTCTGCCTGTGAAACCTTCTGATGGTTAAACCTTCTGACTGTTAAAGCTTCTACTAAACCTTCTGTTAAACCTTCTGACTGTTAAACCTTCTGTTAAACCTTCTGCCTGTTTAACCTTCTGACTATTAAACCTTCTGTTAAACCTTCTGACTGTTAAACCTTCTCTAAAACCTTCTGACTGTTAAACCTTCTGTTAAACCTTCTGACTGTTAAACCTTCTACTAAACCTTCTGTTAAACCTTCTGCCTGTTTAACCTTCTGACTATTAAACCTTCTGTTAAACCTTCTGACTGTTAAACCTTCTGCCTGTTTAACCTTCTGACTATTAAACCTTCTGTTAAACCTTCTGACTGTTAAACCCTCTGTTAAACCTTCTGCCTGTTAAACCTTCTCTAAAACCTTCTGCCTGTTAAACCTTCTCTAAAACCTTCTGACTGTTAAACCTTCTGACTGTTAAACCTTCTGCCTGTTAAACGTTCTGCCTGTTAAACCTTCTGCCTGTTAAACCTTCTGACTGTTAAACCTTCTGACTGTTAAACCTTCTGCCTGTTAAACCTTCTGTTAAGCCTTCTGCCTGTTAAACCTTCTGACTGTTAAACCTTCTGACTGTTAAACCTTCTGCCAGTTAAACCTTCTGACTGTTAAGCCTTCTGCCTGTTAAACCTTCTGCCCGGTAAAACATTCTGACTCTTAAACCCTCTGCCTGTTAAACCTTCTGCCAGTTAAACCTTCTGCCAGTTAAACCTTCTGCCAGTTAAACCTTCTGCCCGTTAAACCTTCTGACCGTTAAACCTTCTGACTGTTAAAGCTTCGGTCAAACCTTCTGCCTGTTAAACCTTCTGACTGTTAAACCTTCTGACTGTTAAACCTTCTGACTATTAAACCTTCTGTTAAACCTTCTGACTGTTAAACCCTCGGTTAAACCTTCTGCCCGTTAAACCTTCTGACTGTTAAACCTTCTGCCTGTGAAACCTTCTGCCTGTGAAACCTTCTGATGGTTAAACCTTCTGACTGTTAAAGCTTCTACTAAACCTTCTGTTAAACCTTCTGACTGTTAAACCTTCTGTTAAACCTTCTGCCTGTTTAACCTTCTGACTATTAAACCTTCTGTTAAACCTTCTGACTGTTAAACCTTCTCTAAAACCTTCTGACTGTTAAACCTTCTGTTAAACCTTCTGACTGTTAAACCTTCTCTAAAACCTTCTGACTGTTAAACCTTCTGTTAAACCTTCTGCCTGTTAAACCTTCTCTAAAACCTTCTGACTGTTAAACTTTCTGCCTGTGAAACCTTCTGATGGTTAAACCTTCTGACTGTTAAAGCTTCTACTAAACCTTCTGTTAAACCTTCTGTTAAACCTTCTGCCTGTTTAACCTTCTGACTATTAAACCTTCTGTTAAACCTTCTGACTGTTAAACCTTCTGCCTGTTTAACCTTCTGACTATTAAACCTTCTGTTAAACCTTCTGACTGTTAAACCCTCTGTTAAACCTTCTGCCTGTTAAACCTTCTCTAAAACCTTCTGCCTGTTAAACCTTCTCTAAAACCTTCTGACTGTTAAACCTTCTGCCTGTTTAACCTTCTGACTATTAAACCTTCTGTTAAACCTTCTGACTGTTAAACCCTCTGTTAAACCTTCTGCCTGTTAAACCTTCTCTAAAACCTTCTGCCTGTTAAACCTTCTCTAAAACCTTCTGACTGTTAAACTTTCTGCCTGTTAAACCCTGTGTTTCTGCAGTCATTGATGCTGAAGTTGCTCTGAAGGCTTGTCAGGAAGTTCTGCTCCAAGTCCAGCTATACAGCGACAACGAGCCCCAACATCACCAACGACAAAACGTTCAATTGAGCGAGTGCTGCGATGCTCCTTGGTCCCTCGGTTCAGGCTCCAGCTCCATCAAAGAGCAGGACAAGGAAGAAGACAAACAAAAACAAGGAGGGGCTTCCCAGCAAGTCCTGCCTCCCTCAGCACAAACACCACCTTCCTCACTGCCACCAGCGATCGCGTCATCATCAAAACAGTCATGGCTGCTCCGCCTCTTTGAGTCCAAGTTGTTTGACGTTTCCATGGCAATCTCCTACCTGTACAAGTCGAAGGAGCCGGGCGTGCAGGCGTACATCGGAAACAGACTTTTCAGTTTTCCTGACAACGACGTGGACTTTTACCTGCCGCAGCTGCTCAGCATGTACGTGCACATGGACTCGGAGGTGGGCGACGCCATCAGACCCTACCTGGTGAGACAATGTGTCTTCTTCACCAGCAGGGTGGCTACTGTAGCTGCTACTTTAGCTGCTACTGTAGCTGCTACTTTAGCTGCTACTGTAGCTGCTACTGTAGCTGCTACTTTAGCTGCTACTTTAGCTGCTACTTTAGCTGCTACTGTAGCTGCTACTTTAGCTGCTACTTTAGCTGCTACTTTAGCTGCTATTGTAGCTGCTTCTTTAACTGCTGCTTTAGCTGATTATTTAGCTGCTACTGTAGCTGTTTCTTTAGCTGCTATTGTAGCTGCTTCTTTAACTGCTGCTTTAGCTGTTATTGTATCTACTGCTTTAGCTGCTGATCAGTGATTGTGAACGGGTGAATGTGTTGTACGTAGATCCTGAAGTGTAGCGCCCTCTTCAGTTTCTTCATCAAACCTCAGAAACTTTGAATGACATCACTAGTAAGCCCCCTGCTGGTGAAAAAGGCTTTAATATATAGATTGAATGGATTGAAATAATTGTATTGATCAGTGATTAGCCTACTCTTTGAACTTTTGACCATCATCATCCTCAGCTCTACCGCTGTGGGCGGAGCATCACCTTCTCACTGCTGTCGGCATGGTTGTTGGGCGCTTACTCGTCCGACATGAACATCTCGACGCAGCGTCACTCCAGAGGCACCAAACTACGAAAACTCATCCTGTCCGATGAACTCAAACTGTCCGCCGCGGCATCTGACAGCCCGCCGCCATCGCCGGCCCACTGCCGCCGTCACCGCAGACACAACAGCAGCCACAAAGATGCCTCCAGCTCCGCCTCCAACTCCGTCTCCACGGGTGTCCCTGCGATGGCGGACACGGACGTCTTTGTCTCCTCATCCAGACAAACTCATCAGAGATCCAAGTCGGAGGCCACCGCGGTAGGCGGTGGGAGTGGCGGCGTCCTCCAGAGAACAGGGAGTAACCCGAAGGTGGAGGCGGGTCACGACAAGGTGAGTGTGTGTATGTGACAAGGAGGCGGAGTTAGTGAATGTGAGAATGTGAATGTGACTGAATGTGAATATGTGAGTGTGAACGGATGACCTGTTCAGAGTCACCTGTGTCAGCTGTGATTGGCTCCAGCATGGACCTGTGAAGCTGTGACTCTATGACCTGTGACCCTTTGACTCTGTGACCCTGTGACTCTGTGTAGGGGAGGAAATATCTACCACCAAGTAACAATCTCTCCCCAAGAAGTATTCTGTCTTTCCGGCGTTAGCAAGAGGTTTTCCAAAGTAAAGTAAAGTATAGTAAATATTTATTCAATCTGACTCCATTTAAACAACAATTAACTTTACTTTTAAATATTGTGGGAATTAAAGTTAACCAATCATTTCAAATGTAAACCCTTTAAGAATTCAATCCTATTATCAAGAAATCTGACACTGATCTAGTTCAGGGATGGTTTGTATTATAAAAACCACTCAGTGACCTTTTTCCACATAGAAGATTAGCCCTAATGCCTAGGTTGAAGTATTCAGAGGTCAGAAATGTAACACAACAGTTTACAGGACATGATACTCAATCTTTTCTATTCAACTCAGAGGTGGAGGGTATGAGTGTTAAATCTCACCATATAACTAGACTAAATAAATCTTCAATAACAGATTCTTAACTATTTAGAACAAAAGTCTCAACAAGGCAATATTAGAAATGAAGGGTTAACATACCAGTTTATTGAAATGTCCAGTGGTAGAAAATACAGCCAGGAAGTTGTATGACACACAGTTGATGTGTGGGAGCTTCTGTTAAGCAGTCCAACTCCCTGGTCACTGGGAGCTCTGTCCCTTATATCCAAGATATCCCACCAGAATACAGACACTTTACATTTACATATCCATTGTGATTTACTCAGGAAGGCTATTTCCTTCTGGGGACCTTTTACTCACCATGGGGTCTTTTCACATGACAATTGAGCCACCTTGACTTGTCTACTTCCTGCACTGAGACACACTTCAAACAAGACAATGTTTACACTTCAGAGTGGTGGGACTGTCCCCACTGATGAGGTTTGAACCTAGTTGATTAATTCAATCAAAGAGCAGAATATACAGAGTGATGACGTTTCGTCTAGTGTCTACAGGGTGTGGTCTCACTGTCTTACATCTGTGACCCTTTGACCCTGTGACCCTGTGATTCTGTGACCCTGTGATTCTGTGACCCTTTGACTCTGTGACTCTATGACCTGTGACCCTTTGACTCTGTGACTCTATGACCTGTGACCCTTTGACTCTGTGACTCTATGACCTGTGACCCTTTGACCCTGTGATTCTGTGATTCTGTGACCCTGTGACTCTGTGACTCTGTGACTCTGTGACTCTATGACTCTATGACATGTGACCCTGTGACTCTGTGACCCTGTGACTCTATGACCTGTGACACTTTGACTCTATGACCTGTGACCCTTTGACCCTGTGATTCTGTGATTCTGTGACCCTTTGACCCTGTGACTCTGTGACTCTATGACTCTATGACTCTATGACATGTGACCCTGTGACTCTGTGACCCTGTGACTCTATGACCTGTGACACTTTGACTCTATGACCTGTGACCCTTTGACACTGTGACCCTGTGACCTGTGACACTTTGACTCTATGACCTGTGACCCTGTGACCCTGTGACTCTGTGACCCTGTGACTCTATGACCTGTGACCCCGTGACCCTGGGACTCTGGCCGTTTCTCAATATCCATACTTGTGCGTACTTGAGCGTACTTGCGTACTCCCGTACTTGTGAAAACGTCAGCCTCAGTCCAAGTTCTGTTCCAATTCTCAAGTAAGCGAACAGCGAGGACGGTTCTCAAACCCGGAAGTGTTCTCGCTCCGCCCATTTTGACCAAGTATGCATCGGAGGTGACTTAAGCTTACTTGCGATGGCCATGTATCCCATAATACATTTCAGCGGAGCATAGCAGCAAATAATAGAAATATAAATCTGAAATAAATATTTTTCTTTGTCCCGGAACAAAGTTTTAACATCATTTGAGGCGAGAAATGAGTCATTTAGAATTCAAACATGTGGTTTGTGTATGAAGATATGATGTATTTATAGTTTGTCGGAGGTGATAAGCTCCGCCTCTGCGGACGCTCGGCGCTCACTGTGCCCGGCACAGAGCAGCGTTACCTCGGCCTGTCCTGATGAAATGATCCGCTGGCTCAGACGTCGCTGTCATTAGATGCTCGGTGTGATCCATAGATTTGTTGTTGACGTGTTATTTTGTTTTTAATGGAAACTTTTTGACCTGAAAGTTTGAAGGTTTGTATATTGTTAATGTTTTATTTATTTTAACTTTGAATGTTAGATTTATATTAAGTCGCACGGTCATTGTATCTGTATTTAAATATAATAGGTTAATATTAGATATGTATAGTATAGTATGTAGAGTAGTATATATTTGTACACGTACATATATTTATAGAGTAGTACACATATATATATATACTACTCTACAATGCTGTAATATCTATTTTCCACATTGTATTGTATATTTTAATAGAAATAAATTAATAAATGAAGTTAAATGAGAAATGTGAAAATAATAACAACATATATATACATTTATTAAAAGTTTTTCATATGTTCATTTATCAACACTGAAGGTGGCGCTAATGAGGCTGCAGCACTTGGCGCCAGCCACCATTCAAACAGCAGAACAATACATACATACTTACATACTTGAGTATTGAGAAACAACCACATACTTGTGTACTCCCGTACTTGGGAAGTATATACTCCCAGCGTACTTCTCAAGTATATACTTCCCAAGTAAGCGAGTACATACTTGCTTACTTGAGTATTGAGAAACAGCCTCTGTGACTCTGTGACCCTTGAACAGACGTGTGTTATGGTTGTTTGTAGCAGGTAGCTTACCTGAACGTGTTGATCAAACGTGATACTTAACTCTGCTTGGAAACGCCGCCGCAGCTGCCGCTGCTATGTGTTGCATGATGGGGAATGTAGTGTGGCTATCAGGGTATGTGTGACGCTATGTGGGTAAACTCAGGGCTAAACGGTAGGTTCTGGGAAGACCCTGACCCTGTGACCTCTGACTCTGTGACGATGTGACCTCTGACCCTGTGACTGTGACTGTCATGTGGATGATGAATGAATGATAATCAGCTGAGGCCATCATGTGTGTGTGGTGGCTCCTCCCCCGCCAGCCCGAGCGTCTCCGCCCTCAGCGTGAGTTTGTGAAGTCTCTTTTGTGCATCGGGAAGCGTTTGGCGACGTTAGCGACCAAAGAGCAGAAGACGCAGCGACTCATCTCTGAACTCTCTCTGCTCAACCACAAACTGCCGGCTCGAGTGTGGCTGCCCACGGCCCAGAACCAGCACCACGTGTGCCGCATCCCTCACACACAGGCCGTGGTTCTCAACTCCAAAGACAAGGTAACGCCATGCTGCGTTCGCCGCCCCCACCCGCCCCATGCACACTCTAACCCCGCCCCCTTCTACTCCCCAGGCACCGTACATCATCTATGTGGAGGTTCTGGAGTGTGACAGCTTTGAGACGTCACGCGTCCCAAACCGGATCCCGGAGACCAGGATCCGCTCTGAGTGCGCCGCAGAAAACCTGAACTGTGGCGCCGCAAACGGCGCTAATGTCCTGTTCTCTGACGGGCTGACGTCAGAGAACAGGACAGGAAGTTTGTCCACCGTCCACAACTACGACAACGACGACGACGCATGGGCGACCGACGACATCGGAGAGCTGCAGGTGGAGGTGAGACAGTGAGGAGGCGTGGCTGAGAGTGTAACCATGAGAACAGTGTAACCATGACGGTAACCGTGTGTGTATGTGTGCGTGTGTATATGTATGTTTGTGCGTGCGTGTACGTGCGTGTGTGTGTAGGTTGAAGCTCACAGCAGCAGTGACAACATCAGTCAGTTTTCAGTCGACAGCATCACGAGTTTGGAGAGTAAAGAGACAATGTTTGTTGCTGCAGGAGACATCAGGTACACACACACACACAGACACACAGACACACACACACACACACACACACACACTCCCTGACCTCTGACCTTTGCTTGTTTAGACGGCGTCTGTCAGAAAATCTCGCTCAAACTTCGACTGCGTTCAGAAAAGATCCTGAAGATCCATCTGCTGTCGCCCTCAAAGAACCATGGGAGGAGAAAGTCAGGTGACTGTTAACCTGCTGCTGTTAAGTTAGGCTTGTTAATATTAACCGTGTGCTCTTGTCTGTTAAGGTTAGTTTAGGTTAACCTTTAGTTAAGTTATGCTTGTTAATATTAACCGTGTGCTCCTGTCTGTTAAGGTTAGTTTAGGTTAACCTTTAGTTAAGTTAGGCTTGTTAATATTAACCGTGTGCTCTTGTCTGTTAAGGTTAGTTTAGGTTAACCTTTAGTTAAGTTAGGCTTGTTAATATTAACTCTTGTGTGTTAACAGAAGAATCAGAGAAGCTTCTCCGTACGGTCACATGATCAACTGGAAGTTACTGTCAGTCATCGTTAAGTGTGGAGATGACCTGAGGCAGGAGCTGCTGGCCTATCAGGTGCTGAGACAGCTGCAGGTACACGCCCACTCTCTCTCACACACACACACACATATTGTTTATTTCATTTTATCAGTTTGAACTGCTCAATTGATTAATTAATTAATTGATTGATTGATTGATTGATTGATTGATTGATTGATTGATTGATTGATTGATTGATTGATTGATTGCCTGCTGTATCAGTGGATCTGGCAGCAGGAGAGACTTCCTCTGTGGATCAAACCATATAAGATTCTGGTGATGTCATCAGACAGTGGAATGATCGAACCTGTGCTCAACGCTGTGTCCCTGCACCAGGTATTTACACACACACTTTTGTCATGGTGGTCACTCGTGGTACTGCAACATCAAATACTCATGCGGTCATACATGTATAGATCTTTATATTCTATATTTTTTAGAGTTTAACATTTGTAAAACCTTCTTAAAGGCCATAAAAAGCCCAGAAACAACTTATTTCCCAGAGTGACGTCACAGCTGTGTACGAGCACAGCAAAGCGCGGTGATGTGACGGCTACTGTAAGGGAACCGTACGATGTGAAAACTTTATGAGAAATGTGAATAAATGAAGGCGATGAGGGAGTTACTTTTACATTTCTTTAAATATGACGACAAAACAGGTTTCAGTTATTTATTCATCGCTCAGGATTTATTTTCAAACTTATTATCGATGTATTAACGAGCTGCTGTGTGGATTCATGCTGACATGAATCTGTTCAAACGTGATGAAGACAAGAATTAAATCAGTTCATGAAGTTACTGATAAATGTGATGAACACATGAATTTAATTGGTTCATGAAGTTACTGATAAATGTGATGAACACATGAATTACACTGTTCATACATGTGATGAACACATTAATTAAATCAGTTCATAAAGTTACTGACAAATGTGATGGACACATGAATTACACTGTCGTTCATACATGTGATGAACACGTGAATTAAATGAGTTCATGAAGTTACTGATAACTTCATTAATGATGATAGATGCTGCAGTCCTAACATACAGTGTCATTCACTCATTCATCATCACTGAGGATAGATGCTGCAGTCCTAACATACAGTGTAATTCACTCATTCATCATCACTGATGATAGATGCTGCAGTCCTAACATACAGTGTAATTCACTCATTCATCATCACTGATGATAGATGCTGCAGTCCTTACATACAGTGTAATTCACTCATTCATCATCACTGATGATAGATGCTGAAGTGCTAACATACAGTGTAATTCACTCATTCATTATCACTGATGATAGATGCTGCAGTCCTAACATACAGTGTAATTCACTCATTCATCATCACTGACGATAGATGCTGCAGTCCTAACATACAGTGTAATTCACTCATTCATCATCACTGACGATAGATGCTGCAGTCCTAACATACAGTGTAATTCACTCATTCATCATCACTGATGATAGATGCATTCATCATATGGTTGTTGTTGTGACGACATGAACAGACAGTGTAATTCATGTGTTCATCACATTTGTCAGGTACATAAATAGAGTCAGCTGTCTCTGCTGGGGGTTATTCCATCAAGCAGGCTAAAGTAAAAGCCAAGCTTAAATGGCCAAGTCTGGCTAATATGAGTGAGAGTTCGGTTCCATCAAAGAGGCTGAGATTAGCCCCAACTCAGTAACCATGGAAACTATGACTCTGGCTAAGCCTCAACCATGGCTAAGCCATAACTGTGGCTCAGGTTTCCGTTCCATCAATCTGATCCTCAACCCTGTTCCACCAAGCTGGCTAATGTGAATGCCAGCCATGTAACCATGGTAACTTATGCTGCCGGGCAAACCTGGTCTGTAGCAGGCTAAAAGTGAAGCTTAGCACCATCTATGATCAAAGAACGTCCAATAGACAGAACCAGAGACACACGACTGTCATGGAATGATAAAATAATATGTAAAACATAAACTATATAATAAAATGTATGAAAGAAATTATTTAGACTAATAATTATATATCTATAAGTACATTAAAAAACACTATCACCAAAATAAAATAAAATATAATAAAAAATAAGACACAAATAAATACAAAATTAAACTAATTAGCAAAAAAATATAATAAAAGGAAATCGTCATTCTTTTGATGTAACAAGGGTTAGGGCCTTCGATTGATAGGAGATAGATGATTGATTTGCTGTCACCTGCATTCACTTACTGTAATAGGGGTCCTCGTCTCCATTGAATTGCTTGATTTGCTAAATGATTCTAGATAAATAATCAATAGATCTGTCATATGATTATTTCCTATAGAATGATAACCAACATTGCATTTCTTCATGTAATAATCTACCATCAATTGTATGATAAATGTGATGAGTCATGTAAAATACTTTGATTAAATGTAGCCTATTATTATCGAAAATGTAGGCAAGGCTACTTTATATAGCACATTTTAGCACAAGGTGATTCAAAGTGCTTTACATAAAATAAAATGAAAATACAACAATTCAACATATAGCATCTGGGACAAAATACAGAAGTAGCACAAATACAGCATGTAAAAATGACAGGCTTAAATGAAAAGGATATCAATTCTATACAATTGGCCATGCAGGAAATAAATGAAAGCTATCCCATCGATTTGCATAACAATCAGTTGATAAATGTGATGAATATCACTTTCTAACATTACTACTAGGGCTGCCAAATGATCAAATATGGAGAATTTCACATACATTGCAGTGAAACAATAATGCTATTTTAATTATGTTCATATGAATGTTACTTATTAGGGCTGTCTTTTTGTTCTTTGGGGATTTTCCTTTTCATTTTAGGGATTTGGTTGCATTAATAGGTCCACATAATTGATTAGTTTAAAACAAAAACCATCAAGAAATCAATTGGTAGATTATTGTCTCCATATATGTTGTCCCTTTGATGGAGGATTTATATAACATGATGATGCTGAAATCAATATTTTGCCACGCCACATCCCTCGCTTTATTTGCCGCGGTATTGCCCTTCTTTGGGATTATGTGGCTGTAATCCTCATATACCTCCATGAGGAGGGTTTGCTCCGCTGCAGAGAACATCTCTGCACGTTCTTTTCTCTTGCTTTTCGGCATTTTTCACAGTTTCCGTGCTCGACTAGAATGGGCTTTTTATTTTCCCTGTGGGCGTGCACAAGTTGAGGCTTAACAGGTGAGGCTTGACTAAGCGTCAAGTGGAGCCAGCTGATTTCACTTGATGGAAACGGCTTGGAGCTAGATTGGGAGGTGGAGCTTAGTCAAGCTTCAAGCTTACACCTAAGTCTGGCAATTCTTAGCTACGTTGATGGAATACCCCCCAGGACTGATGTTGTTGTTGTGACAGGTGCGTAAACAGAGTCAGCTGTCTCTGCTGGACTGACGTTGTTGTTGTTGTTGTGACAGGTGCGTAAACAGAGTCAGCTGTCTCTGCTGGACTGACGCTGCAGAGTCAGCTGTCTCTGCTGGACTGACGTTGTTGTTGTGACAGGTGCGTAAACAGAGTCAGCTGTCTCTGCTGGACTGACGTTGTTGTTGTTGTGACAGGTGCGTAAACGGAGTCAGCTGTCTCTGCTGGACTGACGTTGTTGTTGTTGCTGTGACAGGTGCGTAAACAGAGTCAGCTGTCTCTGCTGGACTGACGTTGTTGTTGTTGCTGTGACAGGTGCGTAAACAGAGTCAGCTGTCTCTGCTGGACTGACGTTGTTGTTGTTGCTGTGACAGGTGCGTAAACAGAGTCAGCTGTCTCTGCTGGACTGACGTTGTTGTTGTTGTTGTGACAGGTGCCTAAACAGAGTCAGCTGTCTCTGCTGGACTGACGTTGTTGTTGTTGTTGTGACAGGTGCGTAAACAGAGTCAGCTGTCTCTGCTGGACTGACGTTGTTGTTGTTGTGACAGGTGTGTAAACAGAGTCAGCTGTCTCTGCTGGACTGACGTTGTTGTTGTTGTTGTTGTGACAGGTGCGTAAACAGTCAGCTGTCTCTGCTGGACTGACGTTGTTGTTGTTGTTGTGACAGGTGCGTAAACAGAGTCAGCTGTCTCTGCTGGACTGACGTTGTTGTTGTTGTGGTTGTTGTTGTGACAGGTGCGTAAACAGAGTCAGCTGTCTCTGCTGGACTGACGTTGTTGTTGTTGTTGTGACAGGTGCGTAAACGGAGTCAGCTGTCTCTGCTGGACTGACGCTGTTGTTGTTGCTGTGACAGGTGCGTAAACGGAGTCAGCTGTCTCTGCTGCACTGACGTTGTTGTTGTTGTTGTGACAGGTGCGTAAACAGAGTCAGCTGTCTCTGCTGGACTGACGTTGTTGTTGTTGTGACAGGTGCGTAAACGGAGTCAGCTGTATCTGCTGGACTGACGTTGTTGTTGTTGTTGTGACAGGTGTGTAAACAGAGTCAGCTGTATCTGCTGGACTGACGTTGTTGTTGTTGTGACAGGTGCGTAAACAGAGTCAGCTGTCTCTGCTGGACTGACGTTGTTGTGGTTGTTGTTGTGACAGGTGCGTAAACAGAGTCAGCTGTCTCTGCTGGACTGACGTTGTTGTTGTTGTTGTGACAGGTGTGTAAACAGAGTCAGCTGTCTCTGCTGGACTGACGTTGTTGTTGTTGTGACAGGTGCGTAAACAGAGTCAGCTGTCTCTGCTGGACTGACGTTGTTGTTGTGACAGGTGCGTAAACAGAGTCAGCTGTCTCTGCTGGACTGACGCTGTTGTTGTTGTTGTTGTTGTTGTGACAGGTGCGTAAACAGAGTCAGCTGTCTCTGCTGGACTGACGTTGTTGTTGTTGTGACAGGTGCGTAAACAGAGTCAGCTGTCTCTGCTGGACTGACGTTGTTGTTGTTGTTGTGACAGGTGCGTAAACAGAGTCAGCTGTCTCTGCTGGACTGACGTTGTTGTTGTTGTGACAGGTGTGTAAACAGAGTCAGCTGTCTCTGCTGGACTGACGTTGTTGTTGTTGTTGTTGTGACAGGTGCGTAAACAGTCAGCTGTCTCTGCTGGACTGACGTTGTTGTTGTTGTTGTGACAGGTGCGTAAACAGAGTCAGCTGTATCTGCTGGACTGACGTTGTTGTTGTTGTGGTTGTTGTTGTGACAGGTGCGTAAACAGAGTCAGCTGTCTCTGCTGGACTGACGTTGTTGTTGTTGTTGTGACAGGTGTGTAAACAGAGTCAGCTGTATCTGCTGGACTGACGTTGTTGTTGTTGTGACAGGTGCGTAAACAGAGTCAGCTGTCTCTGCTGGACTGACGTTGTTGTGGTTGTTGTTGTGACAGGTGCGTAAACAGAGTCAGCTGTCTCTGCTGGACTGACGTTGTTGTTGTTGTTGTGACAGGTGTGTAAACAGAGTCAGCTGTCTCTGCTGGACTGACGTTGTTGTTGTTGTGACAGGTGCGTAAACAGAGTCAGCTGTCTCTGCTGGACTGACGTTGTTGTTGTGACAGGTGCGTAAACAGAGTCAGCTGTCTCTGCTGGACTGACGCTGTTGTTGTTGTTGTTGTTGTTGTGACAGGTGCGTAAACAGAGTCAGCTGTCTCTGCTGGACTGACGTTGTTGTTGTTGTGACAGGTGCGTAAACAGAGTCAGCTGTCTCTGCTGGACTGACGTTGTTGTTGTTGTTGTGACAGGTGCGTAAACGGAGTCAGCTGTCTCTGCTGGACTGACGTTGTTGTTGTTGCTGTGACAGGTGCGTAAACAGAGTCAGCTGTCTCTGCTGGACTGACGCTGTTGTTGTTGTTGTTGTTGTTGTTGTGACAGGTGCGTAAACAGAGTCAGCTGTCTCTGCTGGACTTCTTCCTGCAGGAGTTCGGCAGCGTCACCACTGAAGCATTCCTCAGCGCTCAGAAGAACTTCGTGCAGAGCTGTGCTGGCTACAGTCTCATCTGTTACCTGCTGCAGGTGAAGGACAGGTGAGACTCTCTGCTCACACACACCATCAAGCATCAAGCTGAGCTAGGCTAACGTACGGAGCTGCTGTGTGTGTGTGTGTGTGTGTAGACACAACGGGAACATTCTTCTGGACTCTGAAGGTCACATCATCCACATCGACTTTGGATTCATCCTCTCAAGTTCTCCACGAAACCTCGGCTTTGAAACGTCAGCGTTTAAACTCACGCCAGAGTTTGTGCACGTGAGTGTGTGTGTGTGTGTGTACAGTACATGCACAATGTCCTTGGGTGGTGTGTGTGCGTGTCAGTCAGTGTGTGTGTGTGTGTGTCAGTGTTTGTTTGTGTTCAGTGCAGTGATGGCTTGTGGGTAAAAGCTGTTTCTGAGTCTGTTTGTTCTAGTTTTGATGGACCTGTAGCGTCTGAGGGTAACAGGTCGAAGAGGTGATGTGCGGGGTGGGAACTGTCTTCTGTGATTGCACAGAAGACAGCGGGAAGAGTAGATGTCTCTGAGGGAAGGGAGGGGGCATCCGATGATCCTCTGTGCTGTCTTGACCACTTGCTGTAGCCTCTTCCTTTCCGCCTCGGTGCAGTGGGAGAACCACACCGTGATGCAGTAGGTTAAGATGCTCTCGATGGTAGAGCGGTAGAAGGCCACCAGCAGCTTCTGGCAGATGTTACTTTTCCTGAGCACTCTCAGGAAGTGCAGACGCTGTTGTGCCTTCGTGATGGAAGCTGAGGTGTTGGCAGACCAGGAAAGGTTTGCAGAGATCACGGTGCCCAGGAAGGTGAAGGTGTGGGTCCTCTCTACGCAGTCCTCGTGTATGTAGAGGGGAGGTGGATCTGACCTGTGTTTCCTGAAGTCCAGGATGATTTCTTTTGTCTTCGAGGTGTTCAGAGACAGGTTGTTTACTGAGCACCACTCAGACAGTTTCTGGACCTCGTCCCTGTAGGCAGACTCGTCTCCCTCCGTGATCAGTCCCACCACCGTCGTGTCGTCTGCAAACTTGATGATGGTGTTACTGGAGTGGGAGGGTCTACAGTCAGTGGTGTAGAGGGTGTAGAGCAGTGGACTCAGCACACACCCTTGTGGGGAGCCTGTGCTCAGTGTCCGGGTGGAGGAGAGGTGGTGACCCAGTTTGACCGTCTGAGGTCGGTTTGTGAGAAACTCCTTGATCCAGGAGCAGGTGGGTGGGGGGAGTCCCAGGTCAGACAGTTTGCTGACCAGGATGTCAGGGATGATTGTGTTAAAGGCTGAGCTGAAGTCAATGAAGAGCATCCTGACGTAGCTCTCCCGGTGTTCCAGGTGGCTCAGCGCGGTGTGGAGTGTGATGGCTATTGCATCCTCTGTCGACCTGTTTGCTCTGTAGGCGAACTGGTGAGGGTCGAGGGAGGGAGGGAGGGAGGGAGGGAGGCGGGTCTTGATGTGGGTTAGGACCAGCCATTCCAGGCACTTGGTGATGATGGGTGTGAGTGCGACTGGGCAGTAGTCCTTTTGGGTGGTGCCGGTTGATTTTTTAGTTGTGCGGCGCAGGCCTTGAGCACCTTCCCTGGAACACCGTCCGGTCCAGAAGCTTTCCTGGGGTTCACCCTGCTTAGCATCCGTTCCACTTCATGTGCCTGCACAGTCAGTGGTTGGGGGCTGGGAGCTGGGTTCGGCTGGGGTGGTGTGGCTGCAGACTGTTGGGCAGGGGTCTCGAAGCGTGCTAAGATGCTCCGCTAGTGCGATGCTCTGTTGGTCTGTCCTCTGAAGTTGGTAATCTGCTGGATTCCCTGCCACACCTGTCGGGGGTTGTTGTTAGAGTGTGTGCGTGCGCATGCATGCACATGTGTGTGTGTGTGTGGGTGATGGTAGGTCTGGATGGAGACTGGATGTGTGTGTGTGTGTGTAGGTGATGGGAGGTCTGGATGGAGACTGGATGTGTGTGTGTGTGTGTGTGTAGGTGATGGGAGGTCTGGATGGAGACTGGATGTGTGTGTGTGTGTGTGTAGGTGATGGGAGGTCTGGATGGAGACTGGATGTGTGTGTGTGTGTGTGTGTGTAGGTGATGGGAGGTCTGGATGGAGACATGTTCCTCTACTATAGTGTGTGTGTGTGTGTGTGTGTGTGTGTGTGTAGGTGATGGGAGGTCTGGATGGAGACATGTTCCTCTACTATAAGGTGTGTCTGTGTGTGTGTGTGTGTGTGTGTGTGTGTGTGTGTGTGTGTAGGTGATGGGAGGTCTGGATGGAGACATGTTCCTCTACTATAAGATGCTGATGCTTCAGGGTTTAATCGCCGCCAGGAAACACATGGAGAAGGTTCTACAGATCGTGGAGATCATGCAGCAAGGTCACACACACACACACACACACACACACACACACACACCACACACACACACACACACACTACACACACACACACGTGCGCCCTATCTTCACAACGACATCACTTCCTGTCTGCAGGGTCACACCTGCCGTGTTTCCATGGCAGCAGTACCATCCGTGGCCTGAAGGAGCGTTTCCACATGAGTCTGACGGAGGAGCAGCTGCAGTTGCTGGTGGAGCAGCTAGTGGACGGATCCATGCGCTCCATCACCACCAAACTGTACGACTCCTTCCAGTACGTCACCAACGGCATCATGTGACCACACACGTTCACCCTGTCACAGTGACCACAGGGAAACACACATTTGACCTGAAGAAGCACAAAGAGTTCATCTGAGCAACAGACAGTGATCTTCATCATCATCAGTGAAGATAAACTGATCAGCTGATAAAAGCAAAGTTTGGTCAAATTATTTTTTTCAATCATTTGTTTTAAACCTTTACAAACATTTCTTTTTTTCTTTAACGCGTTAGATTCTGGTTTATTTTCATTTTTATCAGAAAGTTTCACTTTTTTTAACAGACAAACTAAAGCTTAGATTGTTGTTAGATTAGATTTGTTAGCATTAACTGACAAAACTCATGCTAACTAGCTTGTCAGTTAGCATTAACAGGTTCTGTTTTAATCAGATTTTTAGTTTTAACGACAGAAAAATTATATTTTTGACTTTTTTTCGGAATTCGTCTTTAACGAGTCACACGTTAGCTATATTTGTTGTTAGCGTGTTGACTGTTATAATTAATTAAACCTTATGCTAAATGTAAGCATATTGCTACGTAACTAAAATGGCCTCTTTCTTGTTTTGACTGAATGTAAACGACATGTTTCAAAATTTGACATAAAAGTGCTTTTATTTTGACACTAAATACTTTGATTTCACTGAAGCGTTTCAAGGTTTTTTATTGATAACAAAGCCACATCTTTATTCTGTGTCAAACTCAACTTTTCATCATGAATAAAAACTGAAAACTACACTTTGTACTTCCTATTGTTTTGTAGTTTTCTGCTCCGTGTGACTTCCTGTTTTGTCTGAGCTCGACTTCCTGTCTCTGTGGACTGCGGCCAGCGGTCGCCGTATTTAGTCAGCGACCGAGCGTTCTGAAAGGGGCGGGTTTAGCAGGGTTATTGAACTGCTATGGTTCTTCATCCTTATGGTATTTTGACCAAAGCATGTCACTGACATGTTCATTAGGACACCAGGGAACTATTTTAACTTGGGGAAATAGGCTATAATATGTCTCCTTTTAAGTTTCTTCGTTTCAGTCATGAACGTTACGCTCTGGCTCCACCTGCTTGTCATCGCTCACATCTGCAGGAAGTTTGGTCTCCAGGTTTTTATTTCAATGACTGTTTCCACCTCAGACCAGCAGGGGGCATAAACCTGTGACTTGATTGAGGTGGTCAGAGGTCAAGTGTCATGGTAAAATATTGGTAAAACCATATATTTATTATGTTAGACGGAGTTCACACTAACACACAAATACAAAGTTTAAATTACAGAGAAATCAAACATTGAGTCTAATGATTTAATTCAGATTTATTCACATTTACATCATTTATGTCTCTTTCATACATCAAAGGAAATGTGAGAATCACCATGGCAACCAGGTGTTACTGAGGCAGTGACTGCATCATCACATTTAAAAACTCTTTTTATTTGTTTTTAAATAAAAAAAAAATTCTTCAGTTACATTAAAGGGACAGTTCAAACAAACACTGCTGCCTCCTGTGGTCACTTTGTGTCACTGAGGTCAAAATAAGACATTTGAAGTTAGTGATGGAGGATCAACAACTCCTGAAATCACTGATTTTCTCTCTGGACTTTGGTGTGGGAGAGTGAGTGCTTTACAGACCTCAGTTTCCTGTGTAACAGTGAGATAAAGACGTGATATCAGAGACTTAAACTTGTTATGGATAAAATCAGTTTCTCCTTGTCTCAGCAGCAGGGGGCGCTCACAGTGACGTCACCTCTGAACCCTTTAATGTCAGTGTTTATGTAAAACATTTAAGTCACATGACAGGAAGTGATGAAGATCATGAAGAGTCTATAAGACGACACAGTCTGAGTCTTTGTCTCTTCTCCTGCTTTGCTGAGACCCTTGACCTCTGACCTGCAAACAACAAACAACAAACAGTCACATGACAAAACCAAGCTCGGGTTTTGGCTTGGGTGTTACCTGTGTTGGTGTCTGCACTGGTCCCTGTTGTTGTTGTTGTTGTTGTTGTTGTTGTTGTTGATATTCTTCCTGTTGCAGTTGTCGAGCTAACTCCAGGTCACTGAGTGGTGCTGTAGCACCGCCCTGCTGCTGCTGTAGAGACACTGCCACCAGGTAATCCTAAAACAATCACACTGTCAGTTAGGAACAAACCAGCAGGTGGCGTCAGCGTCACATGACCCGTCTCACCTGGTCGATCTGTTTCTGCTGCTCCTGACCACACGGTGGAAGAGTGGAGGTGGGTGGAGCTCGTTGATGACACAGTCTGAAGTCAGAGTCGCAGAAGTTTCCATCGCCCTCGACGTTGTGAAGAGACTCCCACACCAGCGCCCCCTCCTGGAGGAAACCCTGATCTGTCACCAACAGGTACAGGTGACCCTGTTCAAAACAAACTTTATTAACAACAGGTACAGGTGACCCTGTTCAAAACAGCTGCAGGGATGGTGTCTCTCTTTATTGATCAGAGACAAAGCATTGAGATGTGTGTGTGTGTCTCCACCTTGTGTTTGATCATGGTACTGAAGTGGTTGTTTCTAAAGAACACAGAGATTTCTCCTTCTTTCGCCGTCATGTTGAGTTCACACAGACCGTGATATGACAACTGAGTCGCTGTCGACTCCAGAAACTGCTCTGCTAACAGACCTGCACACACACACACACACACACAAAGACAGAGAGGTTCACTTTAAGCAATGATTCATCAAACCTGTGCACAGTGTGTGTGTGTGTGTGTGTGTGTGTGTTACCTTCACTGACTCGGCTGCTGTCAGTCGAGTGTTTGTATTCGATGATTTTCTCCACCAGCTGATTGTAACTCAGTTTGCCGACAGCAGCGGTCATCTCTGGACTCTGACCACACACACACACACACATTCAGTCTCAGTGAGGACACTCATAGACATTCCCTAACCCTTTAAGGTTAAATGATGTTGTGCCTCATTCACTCACAAAGACACACACACACACACACCTGTACACACCTGTGGGTCGACGAGCCAGCCGTGGTACAGTGGAATGTCCAGCAGGTCAAACACGATACACTCAGGTGTGTATTCAAAGTCTGTGACACCACTGAAACCAACATTCACGTCCAAACCTGTGGACAGTTTAGGGAGGACGGCCATGACATCACTCATGTTCTACACACACACACACACACACACACGCGCACACACACACACACACACGCACACTTTTCAGTTGTAATCGCCTATTCATCACTGCAGTCTCTGTGTGTGTGTGTGTGTGTGTGCGTGTGTTTTCACCTGTTGGAAGTTTAGCTCCATCCCATCAGCTTTCTCTCTGGGTGTGACAGCTAAAACACACTCTCCTACACACACACACACACACACACACAGACAGTTGTTAAATAATGTGAATTACGAGGCAACTTAAATGCACCACAGCTGTGAACTCACCCAGGTGAGTCATCAGGTCTTCAGTGGTGATGACGTCAGTCTGAGCAGGAAGTTTCGCCTGAACACACACACACACACACACACACACACACACACACACAGATTCACTGGATTAATTTAATCTCAAAGTCTCTGTTGTGTTTTTAATCTCTTTCTGTTCTGTGTGTGTGTGAGTGTGTGTGTGTCACCTTCCAACGTAGAAACAGTGTGTTCATGATGGCCAGCAGGGGGCAGGGTCCATTCTCACTCTGCGTGATGATGGGCGTCTTCTTCTCCTTCCAGTTGATCCATTTCACCAGGTAATACACCTGCCCGGCAACAGGAGGCGCTGCAGCTGCAGCTGCAGCTGGAGGATGAGCTGAAGCTGCTGAAGGAGGAGCTGCAGGGAAGGCGCCACCTGTGGACAAGGAGATGACTACAGTCACAAACAAACTTTTTAATACAGAAATCTGCAGAATAAAATCTCACCACCAGGGGGCAACTGACATGTCTCACTGTCCTTCACATGGTGGACATCAGTGGACACACAGGCGTCCTCAGCCAGAGCAGGGAGGGACAAGGACATGCTGTCCTCTTCCAGACTGGTGATGAAGACAGAGGGCGAGTCCGCCCCCTGCTCATCTGAACCCGCCCCACCATCTCCAGACAAACCGTCCTCCGCGTCCACACCTGCAGACACAGGGAAACAATATCAGGACACACATCCTGCTGTAGGCCTGGGGGCTTGGCCTGATCAATAATCTATACTATAGACAAGGAGGTCAGAGGTCAGTATGAGCTGATGATGTCACCTTCACGGCATCCGCTGTCAGACAGAGATTCTTTGGCCATTGTGGTCCCGTTCTCTGACGATGGTGGTGGGGGCGTGGCCTCCTCCTCCTTCAGGACTGTTGTTGGCCGTGGATTGACCTCTGACCCCGGTGTGTGTCCCTGCTCCTCCTCTGCATTGGTTCCAGTCCGTTCTTTAGAGGCCGTCTCTGTGATGAGAGTGGGCGTGTCTGTAGTGTGTGTGGGCGTGTCTGTGATAAGAGTGGGCTTGTCTGTGGTGAGAGTGGGTGTGTCGTTGGTGAGAGTGGGCATGTCTGTGGTGAGAGTGGGCGTGTCTGTGGCGAGAATGGGCGTGTCTTCCAGCGAGTCTGACATTATCAGCTGATCAGCCATTGATGCTGGAAAAATAGTGTGGTGACTTCACTATCAACTGTGCAGCGAGGGGGAGGAGTCAGTGTCCAGAGGCTCAAACGTTGATCTGAGAAATGGGCGTGACAGAGGAGGAGGCGGGGCTCCACTGCAGCAGCCTCAACATCGCCACCACGTGACCAGAATCTGTGAGTTCACCACCTGCTGAGGTACGAAAAAAAAAAGCACATGAGTCCGACACAATGCCGTCTGCAGCGTCCAATCACAGAAAGCCTGAGAAACAAACACGACAACTGATGTCCTCTTTATAGACAACTGACGTCCTCTTTAGAGATAACAGACGTTCTCTTTAGAGACAACAGACGTCCTCTAAAGAGACAACTGACGTCCTCCAAAGAGACAACTGATGTCCTCTCTAAAGACAACAGACGTCCTCTTTAAAGACAACAGACGTCCTCTTTAGAGGAAGAGACAACTTATGTCCTCTTTAGAGACAACAGACGTCCTCTAAAGAGACAACTGATGTCCTCTTTATAGACAACTGACGTCCTCTTTAGAGATAACAGACGTCCTCTTTAGAGACAACAGACGTCCTCTAAAGAGACAACTGACGTCCTCCAAAGAGACAACTGATGTCCTCTCTAAAGACAACAGACGTCCTCTTTAAAGACAACAGACGTCCTCTTTAGAGGAAGAGACAACTTATGTCCTCTTTAGAGACAACAGACGTCCTCTAAAGAAACAACTGATGTCCTCTCTAAAGACAACAGACGTCCTCTTTAGAGACAACACACGTCCTCTAAAGAGACAACTGACGTCCTCTAAAGAGACAACACACGTCCTCTGAAGAGACAACTGACGTCCTCTTTATAGACAACTGACGTCCTCTTTAGAGACAACAGACGTCCTCTAAAGAGACAACTGATGTCCTCTAAAGAGACAACTGACGTCCTCTAAAGAGACAACAGACGTCCTCTAAAGAGACAACTGATGTCCTCTTTATAGACAACTGACGTCCTCTTTAGAGATAACAGACGTTCTCTTTAGAGACAACAGACGTCCTCTAAAGAGACAACTGACGTCCTCCAAAGAGACAACTGATGTCCTCTCTAAAGACAACAGACGTCCTCTTTAAAGACAACAGACGTCCTCTTTAGAGGAAGAGACAACAGACGTCCTCTAAAGAAACAACTGATGTCCTCTCTAAAGACAACAGACGTCCTCTTTAGAGACAACACACGTCCTCTAAAGAGACAACACACGTCCTCTGAAGAGACAACTGACGTCCTCTTTATAGACAACTGACGTCCTCTTTAGAGACAACAGACGTCCTCTAAAGAGACAACTGATGTCCTCTAAAGAGACAACTGACGTCCTCTAAAGAGACAACTGACGTCCTCTTTATAGACAACTGACGTCCTCTTTAGAGACAACAGACGTCCTCTAAAGAGACAACTGATGTCCTCTAAAGAGACAACTGACGTCCTCTAAAGAGACAAATGATGTCCTCTCTAAAGACAACAGACGTCCTCTTTAGAGGAAGAGACAACTTATGTCCTCTTTAGAGACAACAGACGTCCTCTAAAGAGACAACTGATGTCCTCTCTAAAGACAACAGACGTCCTCTTTAGAGACAACACACGTCCTCTAAAGAGACAACACACGTCCTCTGAAGAGACAACACAGTCCTCTGAAGAGACAACACACGTCCACTTTAGACAACTGATGTCCTTTTTAGAGACAACACACGTCCTCTGAAGAGACAACAGATGTTTTCTTTAGACAACTGACGTCCTTTTTAGAGACAACAGATGTCCTCTGATGAGATAACAGATGTCCTCTTTAGACAACCAGCGTCCTCTTTAGAGACAGCACACGTATCTTTAGAGACAACAGACGTCCTCTGAAGAGACAAAAGATGTCCTCTTTAGACAACAGACGTCCTCTGAAGAGACCACAGACATCCTCTGAAGAGACAACAAATGTCCTCTTTAGACAACTGACGTCCCCTATAGAAACAACACTTATACTCTTTAGAGACAACAGACGTCCTCTGAAGAGACAACAGACGTCCTCTTTAGAAACAACACACATACTCTTAAGAGACAACAGCCGACCTCTAAAGAGACAACAGTAGTCCTCTTTAGACAACAGATGTTCTCTGAAGAGACAACAGACGTCCTCTGAAGAGGCAACAGGTGTCCTCTTTAGACAACAGACATCCTCATTAGACAACTGACGTCCTGTTAAGAGACAACAGACGTCCTCTGAAGAGACAACAGATGTCCTCTTTAGACAACAGACGTCCTCTTTGGACAACAGACATCCTCTGAAGAGACAACAAATGTCCTCTTTAGACAACTGATGTCCTCTTTAGAGACAACACACATACTCTTTAGAGACAACAGATGTCCTCTTTAGACAATAGACGTCCTCTGAAGAGACAACAGACGTCCTCTTTAGACAACACACGTCTTCTGAAGAGACAACACACGTCCTCTGAGCAGACGTCCTCTGAAGAGACAACACAGTCCACTTTAGAGACAACACACGTCCTCTTTAGACAACAGACGTCCTCGTAAGAGACAACAGATTTCCTCTTTATACAACAGACGTCCTCTTTAGACAACTGATGTCCTTTTTAGAGACAACAGATGTCCTCTGAAGAGACAACAGACATCCTCTGAAGAGACAACAAATGTCCTCTTTAGACAACTGACGTCCTCTTTAGAGACAACACACATCCTCTGAAGAGACAACAGACGACCTCTTTAGACAACACACGTCTTCTGAAGAGACAACACACGTCCTCTGAAGAGACAACACACGTCCTCTTTAGACAACAGACGTCCTCTTAAGAGACAACTGATGTCCTTTTTAGAGACAACAGACGTCCTCTTTGGACAACTGATGTCCTTTTTAGAGACAACAGACGTCCTCTTTAGAGACAACAGATGTCCTCTGAACAGACAACAGACGTCCTCTGAAGAGACAACACACGTCCTCTGGACAGACAACAGACGTCCTCTTTAGAAACAACAAATGTACTCTGAAGAGACAACAGATGTCCTCTTTAGACAACTGACGTCCTCTTTAGAGACAACACACATACTCTTTAGAGACAATAGACGTCCTCTGAAGAGACAACACACGTACTCTGAACAGACATCCTCTGAAGAGACAACACACGTCCTCTGAAGAGACAACAGACGCCCTGTGAAGAGACAACACACGTCGTCTGAACAGACAACAGACGTCCTCTGAACAGACAACAGACGTCCTCTGAAGAGACAACTCACCATATAAAACAACAAACCTGACACAAAAGCAAATCTGACTTAAATTTGAACACCTATTAAAATAACAACATAATTAACTTAAGACACACACCCGCGCGCGCGCACACATGCACATAAACAGGAAGTAAGTGAGAGTCGAGGCGGGTCAAAGTTAAAACCTTGAGCTCCACAGTTACTCACCTTAAGCTAACACTGGAGCTTACTGTGCTCCGAACACACTCGCGGACTCCTGCGGGGAACTCGACACTAAAGTCCGGGTTAAAGACTCAACTCGAGTCGCTAAAGACGCAGCTTCTCAACGACGGTGCTGACGGGGAACATGTTTTCATCCGCTACCGTCGAAGGCTCCGCCCACCGCGCGCATCACGATGTCATTCCGTCACATCCGCCCAACCGGTTAGCAGTTAGCCACCTAGCAACCGCAGTTAGACCTACTTGACTTGGGCCGCGGTTTAACAAAGTGAACTCAAAGTGACGTCACCGTCAGCACGTCATCATCGGCGTCAGCCTTTTCCGCCACGTCGTTAGGAGACGTTAGGAAAGATGTTGATGAAATAAACAACAGTTTATGCGTCAACAACAGTAAAAACGAATGGTTTTCTGAAGAAATCAAAACCTTTTTCGAAAGAAAAGTGTTTTTTCAGGAGTTCCCGTGTCTTTGACCCCAAAACAAACTTCAAATAAAGAGAAAACACGCAGTTTACCTTCCCTCTCTGTCCCTGTCGCCGCCTGTTGCGATACATTTGTCTCACAGAGCAGCTGGGGCGGGCGGTGCAGATAAAACCAGCTGAACACGTTACATCTGAAGCTTCACGGCTGGTGTTTTATTTATTCTTCTTGTCTGAAAGGTCAGACAAGAACAAGTGTGTCTGATGTCGACTGACACTCGATCAGTAAATTAACCACCTGAATGAATTACCTGATCGTTTCACAGAAAACAACAAAACAAACATTGACTCTTAAAAAACCCCCATAGATTTAAAAGATATATTTAGGCTGTTTAATGTCACTAAAGAAAAGGACAAAACATTTTATTTCTAAAACATTTATTTATTCTTGTTTGTCACCTGTCATTGTCTTAACTTCTCAGCACAAACTCCAGGTAAATAATAAATCATTTAGTTTTGCAATCTTCTGAACACGTACAAACATGCTGCAGCACCCACCACCAACAGTCACTGTTGCCATGGAAACAGGGCCGGGCCCTCACCGCGTCAACACACCACGCCTCCACTAACAAGAGAGAGAGAGAGAGAGCAAGAGAGAGATATCAGAGTCCACTCATAAAAGCCTGTGTGTGTGTGATGTCATCAGGTTTCCCAGAGTTCTCTGCCGTTTGTCCTGTAACTGTCTCACCTGTCTCACCTGTCTCACTCACCTGTGTCTCAGAGTTTCCCATCGACTCCCTGACAGAGAACTCTTTACACTGTAAGTTTTTATTTTTTATTTTCTCTACATAGTATGTGTGTGTGTCTGTGTGTGTTTGTGTGTGTCTGTGTCAGTGTGTGTCTGACTGACTGTGTGTCTGTGTGACTGTGTGTCTGTCTGTGTGAGTGAGTGTGTGTCTGACTGTGTGTGTGTGTATGTGTGAATTCGAGAAACAAGTTCTTCATGTGATACTAGAATCATGTTTGTTTGTGAAGGTATTCTACCACACAAACTCACTTAACAAACTGACTTTACAAACTCACTTAACAATCTGACTTTACAAACTCACTTAACAAACTGACTTTACAAATCACTTAACAAACTGACTTAACAAACTCACTTAACAAACTGACTTTACAAACTCACTTAACAAACTCACTTAACAAACTCACTTTACAAACTCACTTTATTAATGTTGACATTGTATTAATGCAGGATATTGACAACAGTAACAACAGTAACATCAACAGTAGTAACAGTAACATCAACAGTAGTAACGGTAACAACAGTAACATCAGTAACAGTAACAACAGTAACAGCAGTAACAGTAACAACAGCACCAGTAACAGTAACAACAATAACAGTAACAACAGTAATAACAGTAACAGTAACAACAGTAACAGCAGTAACAATAGTAAAAACAACAGTAACAGCAGTAACAGTAACAACAGTAACAGTAACAACAGTAACAGCAGTAGCAGTAACAACAGCAATAGTAACAACAGTAATAAAAGTAACAACAGTAACAACAGCAACAATAGTAACAGCAGTAACAGTAACAACAGTAACAATAGTAACACTAACAGTAACAGCAGTAACAGCAGTAACAATAGTAACATCAGTAACAGTAGTAACAGTAACAACAGTATCAGTAACAACAGTAACAGCAGTAACAGTAACAGCAGTAACAACAGTAATAACAATAACAGTAACAGCATTATCAGTAACAACAGTAATAACAGTAACAACAGTAACAACAGTAACAGCAGTAACAGTAACAACAGTAACAGTAACAACAGTAACAATAGTAACAATAGTAACACTAACAGTAACAGCAGTGACAATAGTAACAGTAACAGCAGTATCAGTAACAACAGTAACAGTAACAACAGTAATAGTAACAACAGTAACAGTAGTAACAGTAACAACAGTAACAGTAACAACAGTATCAGTAAAAACAGTAACAACAGTAACAGTAACAACAGTATCAGTAAAAACAGTAACAGTAACAACAGTATCAGTAACAAGAGTAACAACAGTGTCAGTAACAACAGTAACAGTAACAACAGTTACAACAGTAACAGTAACAGCAGTATCAGTAACAACAGTAATAACAATAACAGTAACAGTAGTAACAGCAGTAACAGCAGTAACAATAACAGTAACAGCAGTAACAGTAACAGTAACAACAGTAACAGCAGTAGCAGTAACAACAGCAATAGTAACAACAGTAACAGCAGTATCAGTAACAACAGTAATAGTAACAACAGTAACAGCAGTAACAGTAACAACAGTAACAGCAACAATAGTAACAGCAGTAACAGTAACAACAGTAACAATAGTAACACTAACAGTAACAGCAGTAACAATAGTAACAGTAACAGCAGTATCAGTAACAACAGTAATAGTAACATCAGTAACAGTAGTAACAGTAACAACAGTATCAGTAACAACAGTAACAACAGTAATAACAATAACAGTAACAGCAGTATCAGTAACAACAGTAATAACAGTAACAACAGTAACAACAGTAACAGCAGTAACAGTAACAACAGTAACAGTAACAACAGTAACAATAGTAACAAAAGTAACACTAACAGGAACAGCAGTAACAATAGTAACAGTAACAGCAGTATCAGTAACAACAGTAACAACAGTAACAACAGTAACAGTAGTAACAGTAACAGTAGTAACAGTAACAACAGTAACAACAGTAACAGTAACAACAGTATCAGTAAAAACAGTAACAACAGTAACAGTAACAACAGTATCAGTAAAAACAGTAACAGTAACAACAGTATCAGTAACAAGAGTAACAACAGTGTCAGTAACAACAGTAACAGCAGTAACAGTAACAACAGTTACAACAGTAACAGTAATAACAATAACAGTAACAGCAGTATCAGTAACAACAGTAATAACAATAACAGTAACAGTAGTAACAGCAGTAACAGTAACAACGGTAACAGTAGTAACAGCAGTAACAATAACAGTAACAGTAACAACAGTAACAGTAACAGCAGTAACAATAGCAGTAACAGTGTTTGTTAGTGTTCGTGTTTGACAGACGAGAACATCAGCTCCTCCAACAGGATGATGACTGACACTGCTGGTCACATGACGGTTAACTCTGCTCATCAACCAGGTCCAGAAATCTTCTGTTTTATTCATTTGTGATTTCATGAATTTAAAAATGTGTTTATGTTGCATTTTGTGTAGCAGGAAACTGTGTGACATCACTTGCTGAGGAGAAACCAGGAAGTGAAAAGTAAATCATTCTGTTTTTCTTCATCATCTTCAGAGGAAGAAGAGGCAGACACAGGGGATCAGCGGACAAAAAACACTGTTGCCCTGGCAGCAGGTAAGAGGAACAGAGACTTAGGCTGTTTGTCAATAACCAAATACGCAAAGATGTACTCGCATATTTGAAAGTACTCAACAAGTGTATGTACATATATGTATATATATATATATATATAAATAAATAATAAAATGCAATGAAACTGTAATTAAACTGCAAAAAAGGCAAATAAACTGTAAATAAACTGCAATCAAACTGTAAATACACTGCAATTAAACAAGACACAAACTGTAAATAGACTGTAAATAAACTTCAATTAAGCTGTAAATAAACTACAATTATACTGTAAACAAACTGTAATTAAACGGCAAATGAACTGCAATAAAACTGTAATTAAACGGCAATTAAAATGTAAATAAACTGAATAAACTGCTAATAATTTGCAATGAAATTGTAATTAAACGACAAATAAACTATAAATAAACTGCAAAAAAGGCAAATAAACTGTAAATAAACTGCAAAAAGGCAAATAAACTGTAAATAAACTGCAATTAAGCTATAAATAAACGGCAATTAAACCGTAAATAAACTGCAATTAAACTATAAATAAACGGCGAATAAACTGCAATTAAGCTATAAATAAATGTAAGAATCATGAATATCATTTTTAACCTCCTGTTTTAGCCCCGCCCACCAGTCTGAGCTTGACACGGCCGCAGAAGAAGAAGAAGGTTCTGGTGGCGCCGGCACTCAGTGTCTCTCTCGGTAAGTACCTGAATTATGGACCTGCTGAGCTTCTGTACATCAGAGATTGTGAATGTTGTTGTGAGTTGTGGACCTGCTGAGCTTCTGTACATCAGAGATTGTGAATGTTGTTGTGAGTTGTGGACCTGCTGAGCTTCTGTACATCAGAGATTGTGAATGTTGTTGTGAGTTGTGGACCTGCTGAGCTTCTGTACATCAGAGATTGTGAATGTTGTTGTGAGTTGTGGACCTGCTGAGCTTCTGTACTTCAGAGATTGTGAATGTTGTTGTGAGTTGTGGACCTGCTGAGCTTCTGTACTTCAGAGATTGTGAATGTTGTTGTGAGTTATGGACCTGCTGAGCTTCTGTACTTCAGAGATTGTGAATGTTATTGTGAGTTTTGGACCTGCTGAGCTTCTGTACATCAGAGATTGTGAATGTTGTTGCTTCTGTACTTCAGAGATTGTTAATGTTGTTGTGAGTTGTGGACCTGCTGAGCTTCTGTACTTCAGAGATCGTTAATGTTGTTGTGAGTTGTGGACCTGCTGAGCTTCTGCACTTCAGAGATTGTTAATGTTGTTGTGAGTTGTGGACCTGCTGAGCTGCTGTAAATCAGAGATTGTGAATGTTGTTGTGAGTTGTGGACCTGCTGAGCTTCTGTACTTCAGAGATCGTTAATGTTGTTGTGAGTTTTGGACCTGCTGAGCTTCTGTACTTTAGAGATCGTTAATGTTGTTGTGAGTTTTGGACCTGCTGAGCTTCTGTACTTCAGAAATCATTAATGTTGTTGTGAGTTTTGGACCTGCTAAGCTTCTGTACTTCAGAGATCATTAATGTTGTTGTGAGTTGTGGACCTGCTGAGCTTCTGTACTTCAGAGATTGTGAATGTTGTTGCTTCTGTACTTCAGAGATCGTTAATGTTGTTGTGAGTTGTGGACCTGCTGAGCTTCTGTACTTCAGAGATCGTTAATGTTGTTGTGAGTTGTGGACCTGTTGAGCTTCTGTACTTCAGAGATCGTTAATGTTGTTGTGAGTTGTGGACCTGCTGAGCTTCTGTACTTCAGAGATCGTTAATGTTGTTGTGAGTTGTGGACCTGCTGAGATTCTGTACTTCAGAGATTGTGAATGTTGTTGTGAGTTGTGGACCTGCTGAGCTTCTGTACTTCAGAGATCGTTAATGTTGTTGTGAGTTGTGGACCTGCTGAGCTTCTGTACTTCAGAGATCGTTAATGTTGTGAGTTGTGGACCTGCTGAGCTTCTGTACTTCAGAGATCGTTAATGTTGTGAGTTGTGGACCTGCTGAGATTCTGTACTTCAGAGATCGTGAATGTTGTTGTGAGTTGTGGACCTGCTGAGCTTCTGTACTTCAGAGATCGTTAATGTTGTTGTGAGTTGTGGACCTGCTGAGCTTCTGTACTTCAGAGATCGTTAATGTTGTTGTGAGTTGTGGACCTGCTGAGCTTCTGTACTTCAGAGATCGTTAATGTTGTGAGTTGTGGACCTGCTGAGATTCTGTACTTCAGAGATCGTGAATGTTGTCGTGAGTTGTGGACCTGCTGAGATTCTGTACTTCAGAGATCGTGAATGTTGTCGTGAGTTGTGGACCTGCTGAGATTCTGTACTTCAGAGATCGTGAATGTTGTTGTGAGTTGTGGACCTGCTGAGCTTCTGTACTTGTCCTCAGGACGCAGTGAGTCCACCGTCTCTGACGACTTCCCCTCAGGCTTCCTCTCACCTGATGATGACGATGACCTGGGGCTGGACATCGACCTGGACGCCGTGGAAACACCATCTGATACTGAATCACTGCCCTTTCCTATCTGCAATATAGAAGGTCAGAGGTCAGAGGTCACACAGATGCAGAACCTCACACACACACTAATGTTGGACTTTTTTTTTCCAGGTGAGCTGCTGCGTCTGGGCGTGGTTTCCCACCGTCGCAGACAAGTGGAAGCCCCTCCCACCTGCAGGTCTCAGTGCAGTGCGTCGCTGGAGACGGAGGACGTGTTGGACAGTCATGGCACCAGGTGGCGCTGTTTCTCCACAGGTGAAGCGGCACAGGAAAGCCGCGTCAACATGAGTGTCCTCGAGCCGTTTCTACAAGTGTTGTCCCACGGAGGTATGACATCACTGCAGGGGGAGGAGTTACTGTGACCCCACTCTCAGGATTTATATTTGTCCCTCCCATGTCACCATTCAGGTTACTATGGAGACGGGATGAATGACATCATCGTGTTTTCTTCCTGTTTCCTGCCTCAGAACAATCTGGAGAAATATACATACGTGATGGACAACCTGTTCAGGTACACACACACACACACACGCACACACACGCATACTCACACGTACACACACATATACAAACACACATACACACACACACGCATACTCATACGTACACACACATATACAAACACACATACACACACACACGCATACTCATACGTACACACACACACACACACACACACACACACACACTTGTTCTTCTTGGCAACTTCAGAGTCAGAGAAGTCATCAGAATTTACTTCTTTTACTTTCCTCTCTCTCTCTCTCTCTCTCTCTCTGAGTGAATGTTGGGAGTGGGCGTGGCTGAGAGCGTGGTCAGGGTGAGTGTTTTTCAAACTTTTCTGACAAATTCTATACTCTTCTTTTTTGCTGCTTGGTTTTTTTTATTTTGGCAGGATGAGGAAAGGCTGAGACGTTGGTGAGTTACACAGGTTTATTCTGTATGAGTTGAGAGCAAGACACATGTGCCCCATACAGCAAATATATATATCACAGAACCACCCCTTACCCAGAAACCAACTGGGTGAGAGAACCCCCCCCCCCCCCCCCCCCCGAACACCCAGAGGGAAACCCCAGGGTAAGAATCAGTACCTCACAGGAGGCTTAACCAGTCTGCCATAACGGTTACGCCACCCCACGTCCGAAACCACAGGGGGGCGACAGGCAGGAGAGACACCGACCACAACAGGGTCCAACGTAGGACACACAGCCGGAGAAGACACAACAGGGGCCTTGGAAGGGGGGCGACCCCGACGGGGAACCCGGGCCGGTAACACCTCTTCACCGGCCACAAAATGAGCCGGCTTGAGTCTATCCAACGAAACACGCTCTCGACGCCCGCCCATATCCAGCACGAAACTTTTAGAGCCCGCCTCCAGCACCCTAAAGGCCTGAATGCGTTCAGGGGTCCAGTCGACCCGGTCGTTGGCCTTCTTCAGCCTCAGGGCCCCATATGGTGGCAACATGAGGTGGGCAGCACGAGGTAGGAAACAGTTATAGAAGTTCACCATGCCCAAAAACTCCTGCAAGGACTTGACCGAGACCGGATGGGGAAAATCCACCACCACTTGCACCTTAGAAGGCAAAGGAACCGCACCCTGCGACGAAATGCGATGGCCCAAGAAATCAATCACCGGCAGCCCAAACTGCCATTTGGCTGTGTTGACAATCAAGCCATGTTCATCGAGGCGCCGGAAAACTCGCTTAAGGTGCGACAGGTGCTCATCAGCCGACTGGCTGGCCACCAAAATGCCGTCCAGATAGACGAAAACGAACGCGAGGTCACGCAACACCGAGTCCATCAGCCTCTGAAATGTTTGTGCCGCGCCCTTGAGGCCAAACGGCATGCGCAGGAACTCGAAAAGCCCGAATGGCGTAATCACCGCAGTTTTGGCCACGTCCTCTGCGCGCACGGGAACCTGATGATAACCACGCACCAGATCCACCTTAGAGAAAATCGGCATTCCCGCCAGGCGGACCGAAAAATCCTGAATGTGCGGAATGGGATAACGGTCATGTGCAGTAATGTTATTCAGGCGGCGAAAGTCACCGCACGGCCGCCAAGACCCATCCGCCTTGGGCGCCATGGAGCGGCGAGGCCCACGGGCTGTTCGGACACAAGCAGCTTATCCGCTCTTTCCACAGGAGACAGGCTGTAGCGCCGGAGGAGAAACTGCGTACTTTCCGTGCCGTGGCGGGGCGCGCAGGAGCTGCATCACGCGGCGAGTGGACTGCTGATCCAGTGCCGCGACCACCAAATAATACCTGGAGTCATCAGCCGTTATTCCTCGCAGGTGGAAAAGCGCCTCGATGTGCTCAAACCATGGAGCAGGGTCACTCTGCCAAAACTCCGGAAGCTTCACCGGCCCGGTAAAGCCGGCCGGCGGGAGTTGGGCCATGGCCGAAGAGGAAGCACGTCCACTGTTTGCCGAAGAGGAATCACACTCCTCTGCTTCTTCGAACATGTTCAAAACAGGGTCACCAATGTGGCAGGATGAGGAAAGGCTGAGACGTAGGTGAGTTACACAGGTTTATTCTGTATGAGTTAAACAGCAAGAGCACATGTGCCCCATACAGCAAATATATATATCTCGGAACCACCCCTTACCCAGAAACCAACTGGGTGAGAGAACACACCCCTGAGTGCCCGCCACAATATTACATTTTTCTTTTGTGACCACTGATTTTGATTTAATCCGAGTTTATAGTTTTAGAGTTTATAGTTTATTTGTGTTTGGCGGTGGCTGCCGCCGGCGCTGCAGCAGTCCTGCAGGTAATGGCAGCACCTGGAGTCTCCGGGCTGGAGAAGCTGGAGGCGTGGCCTCGCTGTGGGTGCAGTCGTGGGCTACAGCAGAGTAAAATCAGTCGTCATTTTTCAGACACACACACACACACCACACATACACACACCACAGACACAGACACACACACAACACAGACACACACACCACACATACACACACCACAGACACAGACACACACACCGCACACACACACCACAGACACACATGGAGGTACAGAGTGATGCAGCAAACACACAGACAGGGAAAAGCCCTGATGGACAGAGTGTCCAGACTGAGTCCTCTCCAGTCAGAGGACAGACAGTGACCAGAGTGGCAGAGGCTGCTCTGGACCATAATGACGATATTATTGATGATTCAATGGGTGAAATTATCAAATGTTCAATCAAACGGAAAAACACTGAAACTAAAGTAACCACCACGAAAAATAAGAAAATGTCAAAAGAGAATTCACAGGTGTCCTCTGAGGGGTCAGAGGACAACACACAGGAAGACATACTGGGTGACACATTGGAGGACACACAGGAAGACATACTGGGAGACATACAGAGCACACAGGGTGATGAGGAGGCCGGGGAGACACACAGTGATTACTCCTTCTCTCGTGTCACACAAAAGGAGAGAAGGGAGTGAACATTGAGGAGTTCTTCCCTGATCTGCGTCTCTTCAGTCAGTCAGTGAGGTCTCTGATGAGGAACAAAGGAGACCTTGGTCAACCTGTCTTCATCGAAACAGAGATCTTTCGGCTGAAACATTTTTTAACAAAGGTTCGACTCCAGCTAGAGAAGGAAAACGATGGATGAGTGTGTTTTTGTTTGTTTGCAGCTCTTTTTTAATCATGTGTGACATCAAACTGGGCTCTTTAAACATTAACGGTGCTCGTCAGGACACAAAGAGAGCTGCACTTTTTAACTTGATACAAACTAAACAACTGAATGTCACTTTTATTCAGGAGACACTGAGTGTGACTGGAGAAGGGAGTGGAATGGGGAGCTGGTTTTAAGTCACAGGGACAGTAACAGTGGGGGGGTCGGGATTCTCTTCTCCAGAGAATTCACACCTTTTAACTTCACTGTAGACAACATCGTTCCAGGCCGACTTTTAAAAGTGACTGCTCAGTTTGAGAAGATGACACTGGTTTTTATAAATGTATATGCTCCAGTTGTTGCTCTGGAGAGACTGGTTTTTATAGACACACTGAACCAAACACTTCACAAGTGTTGCAGTGAGGAGTTTTTGTTTTTAGCTGGTGATTTTAACTGCACAGAGAACCCTGTCTTAGACAGGAACCACGGGGAACCTCACACTGCTTCAAAAACCGCCATCAGCAAAATGATGGAAACCTTTGAGTTGTGTGATGTGTGGAGATGTTTCCACAGGAGCCAGCGTCAGTACACCTGGCTTCACTCTAGAGGCAACACACTGTCTTTAGCAAGACTTGATAGGTTTTATTGTTACGAGCATCATTTTAATGTTTTTAAGAGCAGTGCGATCAGCCCTGTCGGGTTCTCCGATCACTCCCTGGTGCAGTGTGTGGTTTTTATAAAGAATGTGAAATGTAGAAGTGCGTATTGGCACTTTAACACCACACTGTTGACCGATAATGGTTTTAAAGAGTCACTCAGCTATTTTTGGTTTTATTTCAGACGGACTAAGTCCGAGTACAGTTCTCTGCAGCAGTGGTGGGACGTGGGAAAGGTTCAGATCAAACAGCTTTGCTTGCAGTACACTCTCAGTGTCACTAGAGACATGACCAGGTCTATGAGAGATCTGGAGAGAGAAGTGGTGGAACTGCAAAACCGAGCAGACTCCACAGGAGATCGAGAACATATTGAAGTTCTCAAAGTCAAACGCTCAGCTCTGTCCGACCTAATGGGTTTTCATACCCATGGTGCTCTGGTTCGGTCACGCTTCCAGAACGTTGCGGAGATGGATGCTCCTTCTCATTTTTTCTTTGGGTTGGAGCGGAAGAGCGGACAGAAGAGACTCATGCACTCACTGAGGTCTGACAGTGGACTACTACTGCAGGAGGACGCAGACATTCGGCAGTGTGCTACGGGTTTCTATCACGATCTGTACGCAGCAGGGCTTCGGGAGGAACCAGAGGTGGCGCTGTCATTCTTTGAAGGGCTGCCGCAAGTGACCGAGGACCACAAAGAGGGTCTCGAGGCACAACTTTCCGCCCAGGAGCTACAGGAGGCGCTACAGACTCTGCAGAGCGGGAAGGCTCCCGGCATAGACGGTCTCCCTGCGGAGTTTTATAGAGCCTTCTGGACGGTCATGGGGGAGGATCTTCTGTGTGTCCTGCAGGACAGTCTGCCTCTGAGCAGCAGGAGGGCTGTCCTCACCCTCCTCCCAGAAAGGAGACCTGCAGGAGCTTAAGAACTGGCGTCCTGTGTCTCTGCTGTGTACCGACTATAAACTACTCTCTAAGGTGCTGGCCATGAGACTCAGGAAGGTGATGGACCAGGTCATCCATGTGGACCAGACCTACTGTGTGCCCGGCAGGTTGATATCTGACAACATTACTCTAATTCGGGACATTTTGGACCTCTCTAGTTCATTAGGCTCAGAGTTTGGTCTGATTTCTCTAGATCAAGAAAAAGCTTTTGACAGAGTTGAACACCAAAGTGAATGATTTCTATTGATTATGGTTTGTGGAACATGACGGGAAAGACAATGTATTACTTAGTTTTAAAAGCACTACTGCAGAGTGGACACTCCTTGGAGGACCCACCTGTCCCTCACAACAGCTCAGAAGCCTGAGTGGAAGGCTCTGTATAAGCCACCGCTAACCAAGAAAGCCGGAGACCTACAGTGGAGGCTTCTCCATGGTGCGGTGGCTGTAAATGCTTTTATCTCTGTTGTTAATCCAAATGTCACTGATTCATGTCCTTTCTGTTCACTGAGAGAAACTGTCTTTCACTGTTTTTTACAGTGCGTTAGATTCAGTCCTCTGTTTCACTTTCTGTTTCAGGTTTTTTCTTTGTTTAACGAAATGTTTTCTCACTCTGTTTTTATTCTTGTACGACAGGAAAAAGAAAAATCACTGTCAGTTATTTAATTTTTTAATCTGCCAGTCTAAGATGGCCGTTTATACAACCAGGAGAAATAGAGTGGAGAACAGTGTGGACGTGGATGCTAAACTGATGTTTGTGCGAATGCTGAAGACCAGACTGAAAACGGATTTTAAAAAATCCGTTTAAAAAAGGGAGTTTTATGTTCTGTGAAAGATGATGATTTAGTTTTCGGTCAAATCCTGAGTTGATTATTTTTCTTTGTTGAATTTCTTCCTCTGTTTTTTTTCTCCTCCAGAGCCAAAAATGTAAAGGATAACATGCTCTGAGCAAATAAAGGAGACTTAAAAATCAAAATCTCTGCAGCCAAACAATCTTTCTATCAGACTAAAATTCAATCCTCTTTCTCTAATCCCCAAAAACTTTTCTCGATCTTCTCTAACCTCCTTGACTCCCCCACTCCCCCTCCTCCCTCCTCTCTTCTACCAATTCACTTTGTCAACTTCACAAAAAAAGTAGATGACATTCACTCTTGTTTTTCCACCTCCTGATCTCACCACTCTACCAACCACACATTCATCTCCTTCTCTATCCTCTTTCACCTCTACCTCAACATCAAGTTCTCTCCCTTACTGACTCCTGACCTCTTGACCCTCTCACCTTCGTCAGTCAATTGCTTCTGATCTTCTTCCTTTCCTCACCTATCTCCTTAACCCTCGGAACAACCTTCTCGATCCTCATCCGTCTGGTTTTAAGGCAGCTCACTCGACCAAAAGTGCACTTCTAGATATCCACATTACATTCTGGATATCTAGAATGGAATGTGGATACCTGAGAGACAGGTGGACAGAGAGACCCCCATTGTGCCCTGCGCTACTCAGTGTGGCAGCCCCCACTGCTCCTTATTCTAGGATGGGTCAAATGCAGAGAAATAATTTCCCTAAGGGGATTAGTAAAGTATATATTCTATTCATATAATGTGGATATCTAGAATGTATTCTTACGAGGACAAATGACGTCATGTACCCCAGAATGCAATTCACCGGAACATAGCATCAGAGCGAGAAATACTTTTCACTTTTAAGACCATTTTAGGCGAGAAGTGAGTCATTTAGAGGTCAAACATGTGCTTTGTGTCTGTGGTAGAAATGTATTGTCTCCAGACACCAACCATGAACTGAGAATGCTAACAGCTAAGACCTAGAGAGTCCACAGAGACCTAGAGCGTCCACAGAGACCGAGAGCGTCCACAGAGACCTAGAGAGTCCACAGAGACCTAGAGCGTCCACAGAGACAGAGAGCGTCCACAGAGACCTAGAGAGTCCACAGAGACCTAGAGCGTCCACAGAGACCGAGAGCGTCCACAGAGACCTAGAGAGTCCACAGAGACCTAGAGCGTCCACAGAGACCGAGAGCGTCCACAGAGACCTAGAGAGTCCACAGAGACCTAGAGAGTCCACAGAGACCGAGAGCGTCCACAGAGACCGAGAGCGTCCACAGAGACCTAGAGAGTCCACAGAGACCTAGAGCGTCCACAGAGGCTGATTTCAGGTTTATATTTGTTTCCTCTGCTGCTATGTTCCGGCAAATTGAATGTAATTTGGAGTGTCTCACCAATCTCTCTGTCCACGTGTCTCACCTGTCTCTCTTTCCACGTGTCTCACCTGTCTCTCTTTCCACGTGTCTCACTTGTCTCTCTGTCCATGTGTCTCACCTGTCTTTCTGTCAACATGTCTCACCTGTCTCTGTCCACGTGTTTCACCTGTCTATCTTTCCACATTTCTCACGTGTCTCTCTTTCCACGTGTCTCACCTGTCTCTCTGTCCATGTGTCTCACCTGTCTCTGTCCACGTGTCTCTCAGGTATGTGGTGGGGACTCTGGATCTCATGGTTGCTGAAAACTATGTAATAGTTTATCTTTGTGCTGGAGGACAGAGAGACAAACTCCCAGAATTCAGCTGGCTCAGAGAGTGTTACACCACCATCCACCACAGGTGAGATAACCTGTCAATCACCTGATCACACACACCTGTCAATGTGTGTGTCTGTGTCTGTGTTTGTGTGTGTGTGCATGTGTGTGTCTGTGTGTGTGTGTCGTGTGTCTGTCGTGTGTCTGTCTGTCTGTGTGTGTGTGTCTCTGTGTGTGCGCTTGTGCATGTGTGTGTGTGTATGTGTATGTGTGTGCCTGTGTGTGTCTGTGTCTGTGTTTGTGTGTCTGTGTCTGTGTGTGTGTGTCGTGTGTCTGTCTGTCTGTCTGTGTGTGTGTGTCTGTCTGTGTGTGTGTGCATGTGTGTGTGTGTGTGTATGTGTGTGTCTGTGTGTGTATGTGTGTGAGTGTGTGTGTGCATGTGTGTGTCTGTCTGTGTATGTGTGTCTGTGTCTGTGTCTGTGTGTGTGTGTGTCTGTCTGTGTATGTGTGTGCCTGCGTGTGTGTGTCTGTGTGTGTGCGTGTGCATGTGTGTGTATGTGTTTGTCTGTGTCTGTGTGTGTGTGTCTGTGTGTGTGTGTGTGTGTGTGTCTGTCTGTGTATGTGTGTGCCTGCGTGTGTGTGTCTGTGTGTGTGTGTGTGCATGTGTGTGTATGTGTCTGTGTATGTGTGTGTGTGTCTGTCTGTGTGTGTCTGTGTGTGTGTTTGTGTGCATGTGTGTGTATGTGTGTGTCTGTCTGTGTGTGTCTGTGTGTGTGTTTGTGTGCATGTGTGTGTATGTGTGTGTCTGTCTGTGTGTGTCGTCTGTGTGTGTGTGTGTGTCTGTCACATTCACACTGTCTGACATTCTAACTTAATAAAGATTAATACTAACAATAAAATAGAGTCAAATAATACCACTGTTAAATGTGGACTATTAAATATTAGGTCTCTCTCCTCAAAATCTGTTTTAATAAATGATCTAATTTCTGACAATTGTATTGATTTATTCTGTGTTACTGAAACTTGGTTACATGAAGAAGATTACGTTAGTCTAAATGAGTCAACTCCACCCACTCATGCTAATACCCATATTCCTAGAAGCTCAGGCAGAGGAGGAGGTGTAGCAGCCATTTTTAATACTAGATTATTAATCAATCCCAAACCCAAACCAGGATATTCATGGTTTGAAAGCCTTATTCTTAATCTATCTCATCCTAGTTGGAAATCACAGACACCAATGATGATAGTCACAGTTTATCGTCCACCTGCACCTTATTCAGAGTTCCTATCAGAGTTCTCTGAGTTCTTATCTGAGTTAGTGCTTAAGACAGATCAAATCATAATTGTAGGGGATTTCAACATCCATGTAGATGTTGACCGTGATAGTCTTAGCTGCGCATTTAACTCGCTGTTGGAATCAATAGGTTTTATTCAACACGTTAATAAACCAACTCATTGCCTTAATCACACCCTCGACCTTGTTTTAACTTATGGTATTGATATTGATAACTTAAACATAGTTCCTCAAAACCCTCTCCTTACTGATCATTATTTACTCACGTTTAATTGTACAATAATGAACTACAATAACATTAATAAGAAATACTGTCTGATAATAATATGAATACATTTAAAGAGACAGTGCAACCTTTATTTAACTCGGTGCCATATGTCAGTACATCTGAAGGTACCTTTTGTGATTTTACTCCCGCCCTCATAGATAACCTTGTTGATAGTACAGCAGCCTCACTGCGTACTACATTAGATTGTGTTGCCCCTCTGAAAAAGAAGGTGGTGAATCAGATGAGACGAGCACCATGGTTTAACTCCAATACTCGTGCTCTTAAACAGACGTTACGTAGATTAGAAAGAAAATGGCGTTCCAATAACCTAGAGGAATTTCATATAGCCTGGAAAGATGGTTTTGTAGCTTACAAAAAAGCCCTACACAAAGCTAGAGCTGCCTATTATTCTTCTTTAATTGAAGAAAATAAGAATAATCATAGGTTTGTTTTCAGCACTGTAGCCAGGCTGACACAGAGCCACAGCTCCACTGAACCATCTATTCCTTTAACACTGAGCAGTGATGACTTTATCAACTTTTTTGTGAATAAAATAACATCAATTAGAGAAAAAATGGATCATCTCCTCCCTCATATTGGGACTGACTCATCTCTTTATCACAAGAGCTTTAGAAGCACCAGGTGCACAGTTAGACAGTTTCTCCCCTATAGATCTCGCTGAGTTAACATCATTAGTTTCATCATCTAAGCCATCAACCTGTCAGTTAGATCCTATCCCCACCAAACTGTTTAAAGATGTCTTTCCTTTAATTAACAGCTCTATATTAACTCAAATTAATCTATCCTTATTAACTGGATATGTGCCCCAAACGTTTAAAATAGCAGTTATTAAACCCCTTGTCAAAAAAGCGACCCTTGACCCAGATATTTTAGCTAATTACCGACCTATATCTAATCTTCCCTTTGTTTCTAAAATCTTAGAAAAGGCAGTTGCTAATCAATGATGTGAATATTTGCGCATTAATGGCCTGTTTGAAGATTTTCAGTCAGGTTTTAGATTAAACCATAGCACAGAGGACTTCCGGTGGAGAGGGGAATGGAGTAGACACATGCATTGTGCTCTCCCGCGCTGACCTGTAAAAACACACCTTTTTGCAACCCAAACCCGACTCGACTTCTAAGTAAGAAGAAGTAATATTTTACACATGCCTCATGGCCTCCGGAACCAGGTTGGCTAAGGAAAGAGAAACCGCGAGAGACGACTCGACCGCCATGGATAGCCAGATTAGCATGCCCGCTCTGACTAGCTTGCTAGAAGAACACCGTCACTCCATATCAGTGGCGCTGTCCGCCGAGCTCAGGGCGGCGTTTATCTCTCTCGAAGCTAAACTTGACACGGTGCAGGTTACTGTGACTGACTTTGGTGAACAAATTGTAAGTCTGGAGTCCAACGCCAACTTAACTGAAGAGCGCATCCAAGCTCTTGAAGCATCATGCTCCATTTTATCAGAGACTTGTGCTAAGCTCAGAACCAAAAACATCGATCTAGAGGGGAGAAGCCGGCGTAACAACGTCAGGATTATTGGCCTGCCTGAGTCCATTGAAGGCCCACGACCTACGACCTTCTTCTCGGATGTCCTGAAGGAGATATTCGGGGATCAGGTGCTACAAACTCCACCAGAGCTAGACCGGGCCCACCGATCACTAGCTGCTAAACTGCGACAGGGAGACAGGCCCAGACCCGTGATCGTCTGCTTTCACCGGCACCAGACCAAGGAGCTGATAGTCCGGGAGGCCCGCAAACGGAGGAATGACCTGAAGTACCGTGATTCACCGGTCCGCATCGACGAAGATTTCTGCCCCGACGTGTTAGAGCAACGGGCGGCATACCGCGATTTCATGGCTAAGCTGTACAATCTGGGCCTCCGACTGGCTCTGCTCTACCCAGCTTAACTCCAAATCACCAAGAAAGATGGCAACAAGAAACGCTTCTCCTCAGTCGAGGAGGCCACTGCCTTCGTGGGCTCCTGGCCCGCTCCATGAGGCTACTTTATTTTCTCTTCTCATCAGCCTAATCCACTAGCGGCTATCGCTAGCAACACTACTGGCACGGGCTTCGGGATGACTCGCCCAGCTGGTAAGAGCGCCTCGACAGGATAATGTTTAACACACATTGACTGTGAACTCTTACTAGTGTCGTATGATGCTCTTCGAACACTGGGACTCTGTTATCATTTGTAAATCTCACCTGGGCTTGTTGAACCGATGCTAAGTATGATGTTTACCCCTGGTTGTTTTGGTTAGCTTTGCCACTTGGCTCATTTAACCATTGACCATGCCTTTTACATTTTATTAGGGGTAATATCAGTTAAATGTTTAATACGAAGATGTCCGCTGCATCACAGTGTGAGTCCGGATAAATGTGTTGACTGTTTTGCTGTAATGTTCAATTGGTTTCAGGCCATAATGTGGGAGGTGTTTAAACTTCCCTTGGTTAGCTATTGCTTGATTTTTTCCTGTACTGTATGGGTTATACTTATTCCTGTGGGAGTGTTGAAGGCATGGGGATCCGTAAGTACAAAGAAACTGGAAGCTTTACAGGGGTTTTGAATGTGTTAATAGGGAATTTAGTTATAGGTTGTTTTCTGTTTTTTTTTTTGTTTTGTTTTTGTTTGAGCTACGGTCCACAAAGTTTTCATTACAGTCCCTCCTTACTGCGCGACTTCCCCTTAAGATGCATAATGTCTCACAGAACCCTGTTGTTACCAACTCACTAAAAATTTTGATCCAATTTCGCAAACACTATGGCTTGAATGATCCCTCAACTTTAGCACCGGTGGTTAAAAACCATTTATTCCCGCCCTCCCTGTCAGACTCCACCTTTATTATGTGGCGTAACAAAGGGTTATTATATGTCAAGCACCTTTACAAAGATAACATATTTACTAATTTTACAGAGCTTGCAGCCAGGTTTGAATTACCTCAATCTCATTTTTTCCGGTTTCTTCAGGCCAGGCACTTTGTTAAAACCAACTACCCTCACTTCCCTAACCATCCACCCGGGTCTCGGATTGACTCCTTGCTCACCCTCGATCCTGCACAAAAGCGTTCCATCTCCGTGATCTACAATGCTATTGACTCCCTTAACCCTGACTCCCTTAACCCTGAGCTGGGAGCTCCAATTTCAGATAATCAATGGGACCAAATCCTTAAGCTAGTTCATACATCCTCTATATGTGCCAGGCTCGGTTTATTACAATGTAAAGTTCTTTTTAGAGTGCATTACACAAATGTCCGACTGGCGAAGATTTTTCCAGACACCAGTGACAGTTGTAATAGATGTAAACAGTCACCTGCTAATCACACACATATGTTTTGGTCCTGCCCGAAACTCACTGGTTTCTGGCGCCAAATTTTTGATACACTCTCAACGGTGCTCGATACGGACCTTAACCCTGATCCTTGCACGGTCCTGTTTGGCTCCCCTCCAATCGCTACACCTCAACTCCCTGCATCAAAGCGCCGGGTACTGGCCTTTACAACGCTATTGGCCAGACGCCTTATTTTGTTTAAATGGAAGCATGTTCTTCCACCTTCACACAATAGCTGGCTTAGAGAGGTCTTAACTCATATCAAGCTTGAGAAGGTTAGATTTTCACTGGCGGGTTCTGATAATGCCTTCAACAAAACCTGGCAGCCCTTCTTGGAGTACTTAGATAGAACTATTATTCACCCAGACAGTGACTAGACCAACCTCTTTTATTTTTCCCCCCTTATTCTTGTTTATTTATTTATTTATTTCAAATTTTATTCATTTTAATATGTGATTTTAATATTTATTTATTTTATTTTTTATTTTTTTTTGTTTCGTATGTGTCCGTCCTTTCCTTTCTTTATCTAACAGTGGGTGGGTAGGGGAAAGGGTTAATAATGGCTCATGGGAGCAGTTCAGACTTAGTTAAGTTGTTGTTGATTTCAACATATATTGTGTAGGACTACCAACTGCTAATCTCACTGCAAGACTTATTGCATACACTGTATGTGTGAACTACTGTTATGTAAACAAAAAACAGAATAAAAAGATTTATAAAAAAAAAAAAAAACATAGCACAGAAACAGCACTAGTTAAAGTTAGTAATGATCTTCTCTTGGCTTCAGATAATGGTCTAGTTTCTTTACTTGTCCTGTTAGATCTTAGTGCTGCATTTGACACCATTGATCATAATATTCTACTGCAGAGATTGGAGCAGACTCTTGGTATCACAGGTGCTGCCCTCTGCTGGTTTAAATCATACTTATCTGATAGATTCCAGTTTGTTCATGTTAATGATAAAGCCTCACTACAAACAAAAGTTAATTGTGGAGTTCCACAAGGCTCAGTGCTTGGGCCTATACTTTTTACCTTATATATGCTTCCTCTAGGGAACATTATTAGGAAGCACAACATACACTTTCATTGTTATGCAGATGACACACAGCTATATTTATCAATGAGGCCGGATGAAATAAATCAGGTTGTTCAACTCCAGGAATGTCTCAGAGACATTAAGTCCTGGATGACCTGTAACTTTCTACTTTTAAACTTTTATACTCGGCCCTAAACACCTCAGAGGAAAACTTTCTGATCACATTGTCACTTTAGATGACATCACCATGGCTTCCAGTTCCACTGTGAGGAACCTTGGAGTTACTTTTGACCAGGAAATGTCATTTGATTCACACATAAAACTCATTTCCAGAACAGCCTTCTTCCACCTGCGGAACATTATGAAAATTAGAAACATTCTGTCTTTACAGGATACTGAAAAACTAGTTCATGCTTTTGTTACATCTAGATTAGATTACTGTAACTCCTTATTATCAGGATGTTCCAACAAGTCTGTTAAAACCCTTCAGTTCATTCAAAATGCTGCAGCACGAGTTCTGACAGGAACTAGAAAGAGAGACCATATAACTCCAGTGTTAGCGTCTCTACACTGGCTCCCCATACAGTTTAGAATTCAATTTAAAATCCTCCTCCTCACGTACAAAGCACTTAATGGTCAGGCTCCTTCATACCTGAAAGACCTAGTCTTACCTTATCACCCTAACAGACCACTTAGGTCACAAAATACAGGTTTACTTGTGGTTCCCAGAGTCTGTAAGAGCAGAATGGGAGGCAGAGCCTTCAGTTACCAGGCTCCTCCTCTCCTGTGGAACCAGCTTCCAATGACAGTTCAGGAGGCGGAGCCTCTCTCTGTATTTAAAGTTAGACTAAAAACTTTCCTTTTTGATAAAGCTTATAGTTAGAGCTGGTTCAGGGAAACCTGGACCATCTCTTAGTTATGCTGCTATAGACCTAGACTGCTGGGGGATTTTCCTGTGGTGCACGCACATTCACTCTCTCACACTCAGGGTATGAATATGACTTTTTATATGTCATTAACCTTGTCTCTTTCGCTCCCTAGTTTGTGTCCTTACTTCCTTCCCTCTCTCTCTCTCTCTGTATTCTCATCTTGCAGGTTGCAGGATCCAGATCCAGTTTTCGAGGCTATCCATATCATACATATCATCACCATTATAATTGTGCTATAATTAAAAGTCGATATCATTAACTGTATAAACTTGTAACTTGATACAGTTGTTGTGTATCTGCTCCTGGTCTCTCTCTCTCTTCTGTCTCTACCTCATCTCCCTCTTGTCCTTTCTCTCCCCCCTTTCTGCCCCCCACCTCTCCTCTGTCCCCCATTTTCCTTTTACCCCAACTGGTCGAGGCAGATGACTGCACATCTCTGAGTCTGGTTCTGTCAGAGATTTCTTCTTCTGTTAAGAGGGAGTTTTTTCTCTCCACTGATGCCTAGTGTTTGCTCATTGTTATTACATTACATTAAATTACAATACATACAAAGCGACTTACAAGGGAATTGAGTACAATCAGCCAGGGGTGGAGTTGAACTTGCGACCATGATGTCTTTTGCACACAGAGTACTGGGGTCTTAACCACTGAGCCACTCCACCCCTGTTCATTGTGTGAACTGTTGGGGTTCTCTGCTCTCCTTGATGTTGTCTATGTACAGTGCCTTGAGATAATGTATGTTATGATTTGGCGCTATACAAATAACATTGAATTGAATTGAATTGAATTGAATTGAATTGAATTGAATTGTCTGTGCCTGTCTGTGTGTGTCTGTGTGTGTGTGTGTTCAGGCTAAGGAAGAATCTAAAGGGTTTCTATGTGGTTCATCCAACCTGGTACATCAAAGCTCTCGTCACCATCATCAAACCCTTCATCAGGTCTGTGGCCCTTGTCTTCATCACTTACAGTCACATGATACAAATTACACCTGCTAACTAAATCAGATTATTAATGAGATTATTAAAGTCTTGACCAGCTAAGTGAACGTCATCTTCTTCATCAGCTCTAAATTCAGCAGGAAACTGCAGTTTGTCGAAAACCTTCAGGGACTTTCACAGCTGATTCCTACAGAACAGCTGCAGATTCCAGACTGTGTCCAACAGTGAGTCACACTCATGACATCACTCACACTCATGACATCACTTATGACATCACTCACACATGACATCACACATCACTCACACTCATGACATCACTCACACTCATGACATCACTTATGACATCACACATCACTCATGACATCACTCACACATGACATCACACATGACATCACGAACACATGACATCACTCACACACAACATCACACATCACTCACACTCATAACATCACTCATGACATCACACATGACATCACTCACACACGACATCACTCACACATGACATCACACATCACTCACACGCATGACATCACTCACACTCATGACATCACTTATGACATCACACATCACTCATGACATCACTCACACATGACATCACACATGACATCACTCACACACAACATCACACATCACTCACACTCATAACATCACTCATGACATCACACATGACATCACTCACACATGACATCACTCACACTCATGACATCACACATGACATCACACATGACATCACTCACACACAACATCACTCACACTCATGACATCACACATGTCTGTTTACAGGTACGATGAGAACCTGTCAAGGTGAAACTTCAGCATCAGGTATTTTGTTGAGCTGTACTGCCGTGGTCCAGTAGGAGGCGCTTCATTGTCATTAATGTATCAAAGCTTTTCATAAATAATTCTGCCCTGTTCACTTTGATTGTTCTGATGGATTAAAAAAGCCATTTTATTTTAAATGTCTCGATTTATTTGAAAAGGTGTGAACTGAAACAATTGAATATTAAATAAACAATAAAACTTTATTCTACATAAATGATACAATCTGAATGAGACATCATTGATTTCATTTAATCTCCTGATGAGATCTAAATATAAACAAAATGATACATTTATTCAAATCAAACTATGACCTCAACAAACTATGACCTCAACAAACTATGACCTCGTCAAACTATGACCTCATTAAACTATGACCTGAACAAACTATGTATGACTCATCAAACTATGTATGACTCATCAAACTGACTCAACAAACTATGACTCCTCAAACTATGACCTCGTCAAACTATGACTCATCAAACTATGACCTCATTAAACCATGACGTCGTCAAACTATGACCTCATCAAACTATGACCTCATCAAACTATTGTCGTGGTGGGGTTTCTTGAGAAAATTCAAATAAGTTTTTTATCTTGATACATCAGCTAAAGTTGCAGCAAAAAGTAACAAAGAGTTGAAGCCGTTGTCCTTCAGGTCAAAAAGCATTTAATTATGGATCCAAAATCAAACACAAAAATGAGCACGCAGCATGACACTGTGACACTGACTTACATTCGCTGAGCATCTCATATTTATACATTAAAAGTAGGTCATCATCTGAGGATGGACAATCCCCTTTTGTTTTCCACGCCTTTTCTTTTTGGTGTCACATCACGTGTTTTCCATAATTAGCTCAGGCTAACCTATTCTAATGGGGGTTAGCTTATGTCTTTTCCCTTTTTTTTAAACATCTGTAAGGGAGGGCTTTATCCCCTCTTACTCCGATTGGTTACTTTTATTGTTACTTGACACTTGTACGTTGATTGGTCACTTTGATTATCAAATCAGCAGCTTTTGGTATAATTAGCCATCCCAGCACCATCATCACATTCTCTCTATTATCATTATACTCTATTGTCATCATACTCTCTATTATCATCATACTCTGAATTATCATCATACTCTCTCTATTATCATCATACTCTTTATTATCATCATCATACTCTATTATCATCATACTCTCGCTATTATCATCATACTCTCTCTATTATCATCATACTCTTTATTATCATCATCATACTCTATTATCATCATACTCTCTCTATTATCATCACACTCTCTATATTATCATCATACTCTCTATTATCAGGTTACTCTATTATCATCATACTCTCTCAATTATCATCATACTCTCTATTATCATCATCATACTCTATTATCATCATACTCTCTATTATCATCATACTCTCTCTATTATCATTATACTATCTATTATCATCCTACTCTCTCTATTATCATCCTACTCTCTCTATTATCATCTTACTCTCTCTATTATCATCATCTCTCTATTATCATCATACTCTATTATCGTCATACTCTCTATTATCATCATACTCACTATTATCATCATACTCTATTATCATCATACTCTCTCTATTATCATGATACTCTCTATTATCATCATACTCTCTATTATCATGATACTCTCTATTATCATCATACTCTCTCTATTATCATAATTCTCACTCTTATCATCATACTCTCTCTATTATCATCATACTCTCTATTATCATCATCTCTCTATTATATCATACTCTATTATCGTCATACTCTCTATTATCATCATACTCTCTATTATCATAATTCTCTCTCTTATCATCATACTCCCTCTATTATCATCATACTCTTTATTATCATCATCATACTCTGAATTATCATCATACTCGATTTTCATCATACTCTCTATTATCATCATACTCTTTATTATCATCATCATACTCTATTATCATCATACTTCTATTATCATACTCTCTCTATTATCATCATACTCTCTCTTTTATCATCATACTCTCTATTATCATCATACTCTTTATTATCATCATCATACTCTATTATCATACTCTCTCTATTATCATCATACTCTCTCCATTATACTCTATCATACTCTCTTTTATCATCATACTCTCTCTATTATCATCATACTCTCTATTATCAGGTTACTCTCTATTATCATCATACTCTCTATTATCATCATCATACTCTATTATGATCATACTCTCTATTATCATTATACTATCTATAATCATCCTACTCTCTCTATTATCATCTTGCTCTCTCTATTATCATCATCTCTCTATTATCATCATACTCTATTATCGTCATACTCTCTATTATCATCATACTCACTATTATCATCACACTCTCTCTATTATCATCATACTCTCTCTATTATCATGATACTCTCTATTATCATCATACTCTCTCTATTATCATAATTCTCACTCTTATCATCATATTCTCTCTATTATGATCATACTCTCTCTATTATCATCATACTCTCTATTATCATAATTCTCTCTATTATCATCATCTCTCTATTATATCATACTCTATTATCGTCATACTCTCTATTATCATCATACTCTCTATTATCATCATCATACACTATTATCATCATACGCTCTATTATCATCGTACTCTCTCTATTATCATCATACTCTCTATTATCATCCTACTCTCTCTCTTATCTTCATACTCTCTCTATTATGATCATACTATCTCTATTATCATCATACTCTCTATTATCATCATACTCACTCTATTATCCTCATACTCTCTCTATTATCATCATACTTTCTATAATATGATCATACTCTCCATTATCATCATACTCTCTCTATTATCATCATACTCTCTATTATCATCATACTCTATATTATAATCACACTCTCTATTATCATCATACTCTATTATCATCATACTCTCTATTATTATCATACTCTCTCTATTATCATCATACTCCCTCTATTATCATAATTCTCACTCTTATCATCATACTCTCTCTATTATCATCATACTCTATATTATCATCATCTCTCTATTATATCATACTCTATTTTCATCATACTCTCTCTATTATCATCATACTCTTTATTATCATCATCATACTCTATTATCATCATACTCTCTATTATCATCATACTCTCTCTATTATCATCATACTCTCTATTATCATCATACTCTTTATTATCATCATCATACTCTATTATCATCATACTCTCTCTATTATCATCATACTCTCTCTATTATACTCTATCATACTCTCTTTTATCATCATACTCTCTCTATTATCATCATACTCTCTATTATCAGGTTACTCTCTATTATCATCATACTCTCTCTATTATCATCATACTCTCTATTATCATCATCATACTCTATTATCATCATACTCTCTATTATCATCATACTCTCTCTATTATCATTATACTATCTATAATCATCCTACTCTCTCTATTATCATCTTGCTCTCTCTATTAATATCATCTCTCCATTATCATCATACTCTATTATCGTCATACTCTCTATTATCATCATACTCACTATTATCATCATACTCTCTATTATCATCATACTCTCTCTATTATCATGATACTCTCTATTATCATCATACTCTCTCTATTATCATAATTCTCACTCTTATCATCATATTCTCTCTATTATGATCATACTCTCTCTATTATCATCATACTCTCTATTATCATCATCTCTCTATTATATCATACTCTATAATCGTCATACTCTCTATTATCATCATCATACACTATTATCATCATACGCTCTATTATCATCGTACTCTCTCTATTATCATCATACTCTCTATTATCATCCTACTCTCTCTCTTATCTTCATACTCTCTCTATTATGATCATACTATCTCTATTATCATCATACTCACTCTATTATCCTCATACTCTCTCTATTATCATCATACTTTCTATAATATGATCATACTCTCCATTATCATCATACTCTCTCTATTATCATCATACTCTCTATTATCATCATACTCTATATTATAATCACACTCTCTATTATCATCATACTCTATTATCATCATACTCTCTATTATTATCATACTCTCTCTATTATCATCATACTCCCTCTATTATCATAATTCTCACTCTTATCATCATACTCTCTCTATTATCATCATACTCTCTATTATCATCATCTCTCTATTATATCATACTCTATTTTCATCATACTCTCTCTATTATCATCATACTCTTTATTATCATCATCATACTCTATTATCATCATACTCTCTATTATCATCATACTCTCTCTATTATCATCATACTCTCTATTATCATCATACTCTTTATTATCATCATCATACTCTATTATCATCATACTCTCTCTATTATCATCATACTCTCTCTATTATACTCTATCATACTCTCTTTTATCATCATACTCTCTCTATTATCATCATACTCTCTATTATCAGGTTACTCTCTCTATTATCATCATACTCTCTATTATCATCATCATACTCTATTATCATCATACTCTCTATTATCATCATACTCTCTCTATTATCATTATACTATCTATAATCATCCTACTCTCTCTATTATCATCTTGCTCTCTCTATTAATATCATCTCTCCATTATCATCATACTCTATTATCGTCATACTCTCTATTATCATCATACTCACTATTATCATCATACTCTCTATTATCATCATACTCTCTCTATTATCATGATACTCTCTATTATCATCATACTCTCTCTATTATCATAATTCTCACTCTTATCATCATATTCTCTCTATTATGATCATACTCTCTCTATTATCATCATACTCTCTATTATCATCATACTCCCTCTATTATCCTCATACTCTCTCTATTATCATCATACTTTCTATATTATGATCATACTCTCCATTATCATCATACTCTCTCTATTATCATCATACTCTCTATTATAATCACACTCTCTCTATTATCATCATACTCTCTATTATCATCATACTCTATTATCATCATACTCTCTATTATTATCATACTCTCTCTATTATCATCATACTCCCTCTATTATCCTCATACTCTCTCTATTATCATCATACTCCCTCTATTATCCTCATACTCTCTCTATTATCATCATATTCTCTATTATCCTCATACTCCCTATATTATCATCATATTCTCTATGATCATCATACTCCCTCTATTATCCTCATACTCTCTCTATTATCATCATATTCTCTATTATCCTCATACTCCCTATATTATCATCATATTCTCTATGATCATCATACTCTCTCTATTATCATCATATTCTCTATGATCATCATACTCTCTCTATTATCATCATACTCTCTATTATCATCAAACTCTCTCTAATATCATCATACTCTCTATTATCATCATAATATCTATTATCATCATACTCCCTCTATTATCCTCATAATCTCTCTATTATCATCATATTCTCTATGATCATCATACTCTCTCTATTATCCTCATACTCTCTCTATTATCATCATATTCTCTATGATCATCATACTCCCTCTATTATCCTCATACTCTCTCTATTATCATCATACTCTCCATTATCATCATACTCTCTCTAATATGATCATACTCTCTATTATCATAATTCTCTTTTATCATCATACTCTCTCTATTATCATCATACTCTCTATTATCATCATACCCTCTCTATTATCATCCTACTCTCTCTATTATCATCATACTCTATTATCGTCATACTCTCTATTATCATCATCATACTCTATTATCATCATACTCTCTATTATCATCATACTCTCTCTATTATCATCCTACTCTCTCTTATCTTCATACTCTCTCTATTATCATCATACTCTATTATCATCATACTCTCTATTATCATCATACTCTATTATCATCATATTCTCTATGATCATCATACTCTCTCCATTATCATCATACTCTCTCTATTATCATCATCATACTCTATTATCATCATACTCTCTATTATCATCATACTCTCTCTATTATCATCCTACTCTCTCTTATCTTCATACTCTCTCTATTATCATCGTACTCTATTATCATCATACTCTCTATTATCATCATACTCTCTCTATTATCATCATACTCTATTATCATCATATTCTCTATGATCATCATACTCTCTCCATTATCATCATACTCTCTCTATTATCATCAAACTCTCTATTATCATCACAATCTCTCTATTATCATCATACTCTCTATTATCATCATACTCTCTCTAATATCATACTCTATTATCATCATACTCTATTATCATCATCATACTCTCTCTAATATCATCATATTCTCTATGATCATCATACTCTCTCTATTATGATCATACTCTCCATTATCATCATACTCTCTCTATTATCATCATACTCTATTATCATCATACTCTATTATCATCATACTCTCTCTAATATCATCATACTCTCTATTATCATCGTACTATCTATTATCATCAAACTCGCTCTATTATCATCATACTCTCTCTAATATCATCATACTCTATTATCATCATACTCTCTATTATCATCATACTCTCTCTATTATCATCATACTCTATTATCATCCTACTCTCTCTAATATATTATACTCTCTCTATTATCATCATTCTTTATTATCATCATACTCTCTATTATCATCATTCTCTCTATTATCATCATACTCTCTATTATCATCATTCTCTCTATTATCATCATACTCTCTATTATCATCACTGTAGGAGCCAAATTGATATTTGTGTTAAATTTGTTTTCTTTCCTTGTGTGAGTGTGTGTGGCTTAGTGAATGTTTGTGTAAGAGCACTTGGCCAAAGAGGTGTTTACCCCCACCTACAGGAGGACTGGGAGACCAAAGGTGGAGCCCAAGGGGGAAGAAGCCCTTAAAAGACCTGAGGTCACAGCAGCTGGGCGTGGCTGAGAGGGCAAACATTTCTTTGACCGTGTGGAAGCCATGAATCAGTGTTAAGCCATATGACTTTATGTTTATTTTAATTTGTATCAATAAATCACCAGAAGAGCAACCAGATAAACCTTCATCTCATTCATACTTCATCTGCACGCGTCAAAACCACACCAACTCAATCACCAGTAGCAGCTCCAAGGCAAGGAACAAAGTAAAGGGTGGAACAGCTGCTACAATCACACTCTTTCTATTATCATCATACTCTATTATCACCATACTCTCTATTATAATCCTACTCTCTATTATCATCATACTCTATTATCATTATACTCTCTATTATAATCCTACTCTCTATTATCATCATACTCTCTCTATTATCATCATACTATCTATTATCATCCTACTCTCTCTATTATATCATACTCTCTCTATTATCATCATACTCTATTATCATCATACTCTCTATTATCATCGTTCTCTCTATTATCATCATACTCTCTATTATCATCACACTCTCTCTATTATCATCATACTCTCTCTATTATCGTCATACTCTATTATCATCATACTCTCTATTATCATCATCATCATACTCTATTATCATCATACGCTCTTTTATCATCATTCTCTCTATTATCATCCTACTCTCTCTATTATATCATACTCTCTCTATTATCATTGTACTCTATTATCATCATACTCTCTATTATCATCATTCTCTCTATTATCATCATACTCTCTATTATCATCACACTCTCTATTATCATCATACTCTCTCTATTATCATCATACTCTCTATTATCATCATACGCTCTTTTATCATCATTCTCTCTATTATCATCCTACTCTCTCTATTATATCATACTCTCTCTATTATCATCGTACTATATTATCATCATACTCTCTATTATCATCATTCTCTCTATTATCATCATACTCTCTTTTATCATCACACTCTCTATTATCATCATACTCTCTCTATTATCATCATACTCTCTCTATTATCATCATACTCTATTATCATCATACTCTCTATTATCATCATTCTCTCTATTATCATCATACTCTCTATTATCATCACACTCTCTCTATTATCATCATACTCTCTATTATCATCATACTCTCTCTATTATCATCATGTTCTCTTTGATCATCAAACTCTCTCTATTATCACCATACTCTATTATCATCATACTCTGTCTAATATCATCATACTCTCTATTATCATCATACTATCTATTATCATCATACTCCCTCTATTATCATCATACTCTCTCTATTATCGTCATACTCTTTATTATATTATACTCTATTTTCATCATACTCTCTATTATCATCATACTCTCTCTATTATCATCATACTCTCTATTATCATCATCATCATACTCTATTATCATCATACCATACAGAATGATAGGATGTGTGAATGACTATAGTTGTCTGTGTGTGAGAGTTTGATAGAAATGGAACTAAAACTGAATTCTCAGTTCCTGATTGGTTGTCCTGGATATGAGCCGCCGTCACAAACATGATTGACAGGAGAAAATGGCGGACTGAGCCATCCACAAGTGCCTCTCCGGCCATTTAGGAGGAAATGCGGCAGATCTTCAGAGCTGGATCAAGTTTGTCAGGGAGCGCTACTGGCACTTCTTCTGGAGCTAGCGTTAATATTAGCCAAGTAATTCAATTAAATTCAATTTTATTTGTATAGCACCAAATCATAACATACATTCTCAAGGCACTGTACATAGACAACATCAAGGAGAGCAGAGAAACACAACAGTTCACACAATGAGCAAACACTAGGCATCAGTGGAGAGAAAAAACTCCCTCTTAACAGAAGAAGAAATCACTGACAGAACCAGACTCAGAGGTGTGCAGTGATAGCGAGATAGAGAGACCAGGAGCAGATACGCAACAACTGTATCAAGTTACAAGTTTATACAGTCAATGATATCGACTTTTAATAATAGCACAACAATAATGTTGATGATATGTATGATATGGATAGCCTCGAAAACTGGATCTGGATCCTGCAACCTGCAAGATGAGGATACAGAGAGAGAGAGAGAGAGGGAAGGAAGGAAGGACACAAACGAGATAGAGAAAGAGACAAGGTTAATGACATATAAAAAGTCATATTCATACCCTGAGTGTGAGAGAGTGAATGTGTGTGCACCACAGGAAAATCCCCCAGCAGTCTAGGTCTATAGCAGCATAACTAAGAGCTGGTCCAGGTTTCCCTGAACCAGCTCTAACTATAAGCTTTATCAAAAAGGAAAGTTTTAAGTCTAACTTTAAATACAGAGAGAGGCTCCGCCTCCCGAACTGTCATTGGAAGCTGGTTCCACAGGAGAGGAGGAGCCTGGTAACTGAAGGCTCTGCCTCCCATTCTGCTCTTACAGACTCTGGGAACCACAAGTAAACCTGTATTTTGGGACGTAAGTGGTCTGTTAGGGTGATAAGGTAAGACTAGGTCTTTCAGGTATGAAGGGGCCTGACTATTAAGTGCTTTGTACGTGAGGAGGAGGATTTTAAATTGAATTCTAAACTGTGGGTGGAGCCAGTGTAGAGAAGCTAACACTGGAGTTATATGGTCTCTCTTTCTAGTTCCTGTCAGAACTCGTGCTGCAGCATTTTGAATGAACTGAAGGGTTCTAACAGACTTGTTGGAACATCCTGATAATAAGGAGTTACAGTAATCTAATCTAGATGCAACAAAAGCATGAACTAGTTTTTCAGCATCCTGTAAAGACAGAATGTTTCTGATTTTCATAATGTTCCGCAGGTGGAAGAAGGCTGTTCTGGAAATTGTTCTGGAAGTTTTATGTGTGAATCAAATGACATTTCCTGGTCAAAAGTAACTCCAAGGTTCCTCACAGTGGAACTGGAAGCCATGGTGATGTCATCTAAAGTGACAATGTGATCAGAAAGTTTTTCTCTGAGGTGTTTAGGGTCGCTTTTTTGAGAAGGGGTTTAATAACTGCTATTTTAAACGTTTGGGGCACATATCCAGTTAATAAGGATAGATTAATTTGAGTCAATATAGATTAATAATACAATACTGTTAATTAAATGAAACACATCTTTAAACAGTTTGGTGGGGATAGGATCTGACAGGTTGATGGTTTGGATCAGACAGTATTTCTTATTTATGTTATTGTAGTTCATTATTGTACAATTGAATGTGAGTAAATAATGATCAGTAAGGAGAGGGTTTTGAGGAACTATGTTTAAGTTATCAATATCAATACCATAAGTTAAAACAAGGTCGAGGGTGTGATTAAGGCAATGAGTTGGTTTATTAACGTGTTGAATAAAACCTATTGATTCCAACAGCGAGTTAAATGCGCAGCTAAGACTATCACGGTCAACATCTACATGGATGTTGAAATCCCCTACAATTATGATTGTATCTGTCTTAAGCACTAACTCAGATAAGAACTCAGAGAACTCTGATAGGAACTCTGAATAAGGTGCAGGTGGACGATAAACTGTGACTATCATAATTGGTTTCTGTGATTTACAACTAGGATGAGCTAGATTAAGAATAAGGCTTTCAAACTATGAATATCCTGGTTTGGGCTTGGGATTGATTAATAATCTAGTATTAAAAATGGCTGCTACACCTCCTCCTCGGCCTGAGCTTCTAGGAATATGGGTATTAGCATGAGTGGGTGGAGTTGACTCATTTAGACTAACGTAATCTTCTTCATGTAACCAAGTTTCAGTTACACAGAATAAATCAATACAATTGTCAGAAATTAGATCATTTATTAAAACAGATTTTGAGGAGAGAGACCTAATATTTAATAGTCCACATTTAAAAGTGGTATTATTTGACTCTATTTTATTGTTGGTATTAATCTTTATTAAGTTAGAATGTCTAACTCCTCTTCTGTTTGTTATTGATTTATTTACTTTATTTACTTTAGTTTTTACTTTAGTAGGTCGAGGGACAGACACAGTCTCAATGGGGTTTTTAATTGGTGACTGCTCGTAAAGAAGCACAGAGAAGCATGAAAGACTGCAACTCTGTGTCCTGGTCTCAGCTCTGGATTGTCATGGGTTTCTAATAAAATGTCCTAAGCTGCTAGATAAGAGAGCTGCTCCATCCAAAGTGGGATGGACGCCGTCTCTCCTCATGAGACCAGGTTTCCCCCAGAAGGTTTGCTAGTTATCTAAAAACCCAATGTTGTTTTCTGGACACCACCTCGACAGCCAGCGATTGAGTGACGACATGCGGCTATACATGTCATCACTGGTTACATTGGGCAAAGGACCAGAGAAGATTACGTTGTCAGACATAGATTGTGCGTACCTACATACAGACTCAACATTAACTTTAGTGACCTCCGATTGGCGTAATCGGGTGTCATTACTGCCGACGTGAATAATAACTTTACTGAATTTACGATTATCTGTAGCCAGCAGTTTCAGATAAGACTCTATGTCGCCCGCTCTGGCCCCGGGAAAACACCTGACTGTGGTCCCTGGCGTCGCTATTTTCACGTTCCTCAGGATGGAGTCACCAATCACCAGAGTTGGTTTCTCAGCCTGTGTGTGTGTGTGTGGTGCTGAGAGGGGAAAACTTGTTTGAGGTGTGAACAGGTTGGTGGTGGACAGGACTCTTAGGCTTAACACTACAGTCACCCAGCTGCCCTGTTTGTCTCCCGGCTGCACGGGAGCTGCTGAGGGAGCTAATGCTATGTGGTCCGCACTGACTACAGGGGACTGGCTAACTGATTTAGCTTCTATGGTGCGGAGCCCAGTTTCTACTTCACTAAGCCTCGCCTCCACCCTAGCCAGTAAGCTACACTTTTTACTTTCATCGCTAAAGGAGGCAGAGGAGTAGCTAAACATGTGGCACACTTGTTACGCTAGCAAAGAAAGAAACACCGTACGTGAATCTACGTGAACGATAGAGTTTAAGCAAAAGTAGCGAGTGAAAGTATTAGTCTTAGTACTAGTATTAGTAATAAAACAAGTGTTTGTTCAGTTAATCGATCGTTCCAGTAGATAGAAAACCGCAGAGAGCGCAGGAGACACACAGCGTAACACCAGTGGAAGCACAGGAAGTGACACAGCGACTAGGAGGTTTCTGACCATGAAAACAAGTTAATATATGTAAGTAGACCTCCATAACTAACATATATGTGACCATGAAAACAAGTTAATATATGTAAGTAGACCTCCATAACTAACATATATGTGACCATGAAAACAAGTTAATATATGTAAGTAGACCTCCATAACTAACATATATGTGACCATGAAAACAAGTTAATATATGTAAGTAGACCTCCATAACTAACATATACGTGACCATGAAGACAAGTTAATATATGTAAGTAGACCTCCATAACTAACATATACGTGACCATGAAGACAAGTTAATATATGTAAGTAGACCTCCATAACTAACATATACGTGACCATGAAGACAAGTTAATATATGTAAGTAGACCTCCATAACTAACATATACGTGACCATGAAGACAAGTTAATATATGTAAGTAGACCTCCATAACTAACATATACGTGACCATGAAGACAAGTTAATATATGTAAGTAGACCTCCATAACTAACATATACGTGACCATGAAGACAAGTTAATATATGTAAGTAGACCTCCATAACTAACATATACGTGACCATGAAAACAAGTTAATATATGTAAGTAGACCTCCATAACTAACATATATGTGACCATGAAAACAAGTTAATATATGTAAGTAGACCTCCATAACTAACATATATGTGACCATGAAAACAAGTTAATATATGTAAGTAGACCTCCATAACTAACATATATATATGTGACCATGAAAACAAGTTAATATATGTAAGTAGACCTCCATAACTAACATATACGTGACCATGAAAACAAGTTAATATATGTAAGTAGACCTCCATAACTAACATATACGTGACCATGAAAACAAGTTAATATATGTAAGTAGACCTCCATAACTAACATATATGTGACCATGAAAACAAGTTAATATATGTAAGTAGACCTCCATAACTAACATATACGTGACCATGAAAACAAGTTAATATATGTAAGTAGACCTCCATAACTAACATATATGTGACCATGAAAACAAGTTAATATATGTAAGTAGACCTCCATAACTAACATATACGTGACCATGAAGACAAGTTAATATATGTAAGTAGACCTCCATAACTAACATATACGTGACCATGAAGACAAGTTAATATATGTAAGTAGACCTCCATAACTAACATATACGTGACCATGAAAACAAGTTAATATATGTAAGTAGACCTCCATAACTAACATATACGTGACCATGAAAACAAGTTAATATATGTAAGTAGACCTCCATAACTAACATATACGTGACCATGAAGACAAGTTAATATATGTAAGTAGACCTCCATAACTAACATATATGTGACCATGAAGACAAGTTAATATATGTAAGTAGACCTCCATAACTAACATATATGTGACCATGAAAACAAGTTAATATATGTAAGTAGACCTCCATAACTAACATATGTGACCATGAAAACAAGTTAATATATGTAAGTAGACCTCCATAACTAACATATACGTGACCATGAAACAAGTTAATATATGTAAGTAGACCTCCATAACTAACATATACGTGACCATGAAGACAAGTTAATATATGTAAGTAGACCTCCATAACTAACATATACGTGACCATGAAAACAAGTTAATATATGTAAGTAGACCTCCATAACTAACATATACGTGACCATGAAAACAAGTTAATATATGTAAGTAGACCTCCATAACTAACATATACGTGACCATGAAACAAGTTAATATATGTAAGTAGACCTCCATAACTAACATATACGTGACCATGAAACAAGTTAATATATGTAAGTAGACCTCCATAACTAACATATACGTGACCATGAAAACAAGTTAATATATGTAAGTAGACCTCCATAACTAACATATACGTGACCATGAAAACAAGTTAATATATGTAAGTAGACCTCCATAACTAACATATACGTGACCATGAAAACAAGTTAATATATGTAAGTAGACCTCCATAACTAACATATACGTGACCATGAAACAAGTTAATATATGTAAGTAGACCTCCATAACTAACATATACGTGACCATGAAACAAGTTAATATATGTAAGTAGACCTCCATAACTAACATATACGTGACCATGAAAACAAGTTAATATATGTAAGTAGACCTCCATAACTAACATATACGTGACCATGAAAACAAGTTAATATATGTAAGTAGACCTCCATAACTAACATATACGTGACCATGAAAACAAGTTAATATATGTAAGTAGACCTCCATAACTAACATATACGTGACCATGAAAACAAGTTAATATATGTAAGTAGACCTCCATAACTAACATATACGTGACCATGAAAACAAGTTAATATATGTAAGTAGACCTCCATAACTAACATATATGTGACCATGAAAACAAGTTAATATATGTAAGTAGACCTCCATAACTAACATATATGTGACCATGAAAACAAGTTAATATATGTAAGTAGACCTCCATAACTAACATATACGTGACCATGAAAACAAGTTAATATATGTAAGTAGACCTCCATAACTAACATATACGTGACCATGAAAACAAGTTAATATATGTAAGTAGACCTCCATAACTAACATATATGTGACCATGAAAACAAGTTAATATATGTAAGTAGACCTCCATAACTAACATATATGTGACCATGAAAACAAGTTAATATATGTAAGTAGACCTCCATAACTAACATATACGTGACCATGAAGACAAGTTAATATATGTAAGTAGACCTCCATAACTAACATATACGTGACCATGAAAACAAGTTAATATATGTAAGTAGACCTCCATAACTAACATATACGTGACCATGAAAACAAGTTAATATATGTAAGTAGACCTCCATAACTAACATATACGTGACCATGAAAACAAGTTAATATATGTAAGTAGACCTCCATAACTAACATATACGTGACCATGAAAACAAGTTAATATATGTAAGTAGACCTCCATAACTAACATATACGTGACCATGAAAACAAGTTAATATATGTAAGTAGACCTCCATAACTAACATATACGTGACCATGAAAACAAGTTAATATATGTAAGTAGACCTCCATAACTAACATATACGTGACCATGAAAACAAGTTAATATATGTAAGTAGACCTCCATAACTAACATATACGTGACCATGAAAACAAGTTAATATATGTAAGTAGACCTCCATAACTAACATATACGTGACCATGAAAACAAGTTAATATATGTAAGTAGACCTCCATAACTAACATATACGTGACCATGAAACAAGTTAATATATGTAAGTAGACCTCCATAACTAACATATACGTGACCATGAAGACAAGTTAATATATGTAAGTAGACCTCCATAACTAACATATACGTGACCATGAAAACAAGTTAATATATGTAAGTAGACCTCCATAACTAACATATACGTGACCATGAAAACAAGTTAATATATGTAAGTAGACCTCCATAACTAACATATACGTGACCATGAAACAAGTTAATATATGTAAGTAGACCTCCATAACTAACATATACGTGACCATGAAACAAGTTAATATATGTAAGTAGACCTCCATAACTAACATATACGTGACCATGAAAACAAGTTAATATATGTAAGTAGACCTCCATAACTAACATATACGTGACCATGAAAACAAGTTAATATATGTAAGTAGACCTCCATAACTAACATACGTGACCATGAAAACAAGTTAATATATGTAAGTAGACCTCCATAACTAACATATACGTGACCATGAAAACAAGTTAATATATGTAAGTAGACCTCCATAACTAACATATACGTGACCATGAAACAAGTTAATATATGTAAGTAGACCTCCATAACTAACATATACGTGACCATGAAAACAAGTTAATATATGTAAGTAGACCTCCATAACTAACATATACGTGACCATGAAAACAAGTTAATATATGTAAGTAGACCTCCATAACTAACATATACGTGACCATGAAAACAAGTTAATATATGTAAGTAGACCTCCATAACTAACATATACGTGACCATGAAAACAAGTTAATATATGTAAGTAGACCTCCATAACTAACATATACGTGACCATGAAAACAAGTTAATATATGTAAGTAGACCTCCATAACTAACATATACGTGACCATGAAAACAAGTTAATATATGTAAGTAGACCTCCATAACTAACATATATGTGACCATGAAAACAAGTTAATATATGTAAGTAGACCTCCATAACTAACATATACGTGACCATGAAAACAAGTTAATATATGTAAGTAGACCTCCATAACTAACATATACGTGACCATGAAAACAAGTTAATATATGTAAGTAGACCTCCATAACTAACATATACGTGACCATGAAAACAAGTTAATATATGTAAGTAGACCTCCATAACTAACATATATGTGACCATGAAAACAAGTTAATATATGTAAGTAGACCTCCATAACTAACATATACGTGACCATGAAGACAAGTTAATATATGTAAGTAGACCTCCATAACTAACATATACGTGACCATGAAAACAAGTTAATATATGTAAGTAGACCTCCATAACTAACATATACGTGACCATGAAAACAAGTTAATATATGTAAGTAGACCTCCATAACTAACATATACGTGACCATGAAAACAAGTTAATATATGTAAGTAGACCTCCATAACTAACATATACGTGACCATGAAAACAAGTTAATATATGTAAGTAGACCTCCATAACTAACATATACGTGACCATGAAAACAAGTTAATATATGTAAGTAGACCTCCATAACTAACATATACGTGACCATGAAAACAAGTTAATATATGTAAGTAGACCTCCATAACTAACATATACGTGACCATGAAAACAAGTTAATATATGTAAGTAGACCTCCATAACTAACATATACGTGACCATGAAAACAAGTTAATATATGTAAGTAGACCTCCATAACATATGTGCGATACAAGCATTCGATGTCACCTTTAAACTTTCAAACTTTTTAAACTTTACCCCCCACAGCTTCCTAAACAAGTAGCGGGGGAAAAGATTAAAAGAAAAATAGACTTGGTCTCCAAGCTCCTTACCGATATATATATAGATATATATATATATCTATATATATATATATATATATATATATATATATATATATATATATATGTATATCCATTTTGAACTGTGTTTAACTTTAAACAGGAGTAAATAGCAGTAGCAATCTTAGCATCTTTTTGTTGTAGAAATCTTCGGCAGCTTGCGGTGAATCAAAGGAATGTCTTATTCCATCGACATTGATGGCGAGCTTGGCTGTAGTTAACGTTGGCCTCTCGAAGCTTCCTCTCACCGGGTTGAAAGCGGCGCGCTGCCTGCCGACCTCCGGACTCATGGTCCCCTCCAAAAGTGAAACGTCCTTTTGCTTTGCCGAGATCCAGTATCCTCTGCCTGTCTGTATAATAATGCAGTCGGACGAGAATGGTCTGGGGTCTCTCGTCTCTGGTCGGCTACGGGGCTAGTGTGCGATGTGCCCAGTCTGTCATCTTCGGGGAGCTGAAGTTCTCGGTCCCTGGAACTTGACCATGTTGCTTCCCTCGTCACGTTCTTTAATGCCGACCAGCCGTAGATTTTGCCTCCTGCTTCTGTTTTCTAAATCTTGACATTTGTCTTGTTGAGAGTGTCTGTTCTCTGTCAGTACATTTCCCATCTCTTCTTGTTTGTTAGCTGCCTCTGCGTGTGCCGAGCGGACTCGTGCTAACTCGCCGGCCCGTATGTCGGCTTTAGTTTCTTCTCGGAGAGAAGATATGTCTGTCTTAATTTCTTTAAATAATGACGCAATCTCAGTTTTTATCTGAGCCAACACTGCTTCTCTTGATAACTGCAGTTCCTCTCGAAGCATCCGCAGAGACAGCGTTGTCCCGGGTGTAGCCTCAGGTGTATCCACAATTGCGCTGTCCGCCATTTTTGAGCTGCTGCGTGTGAATGAAGTTATCGTCTTCTATGTTTGCGTCACTCGTTGTTCTCCTCTGTGTGAGCTCTTCTTCATGTCAGGGGTTTTGTTGCTAAGTAGCTAATATTTAGATTGTGCCCTGTTAACGGTAATTGGAGGTTGAAAATTCTTTAGTATTGATTTATTTAACAGAGCTCTTCTCCTCTGCTGCCTACTCAATCGAGGGGAAACTGGAAGTCCGGAATATTTTCTCCGTTTCTCTTGTTTGTGAAGAAATGATTCCAGGTGTGTTATTGAAAGTCAATGCAACTTTTGAAAATACTCAGCTTGTGTTTTTAAATGTCTATGGAGAGGATGGCATTTTTAAACATATTAGAAGACACTGTTAAAGACTGCAGTGATAATGATTTGATGTTTTTAACTGCACAGAAACAGGAATCACTCAGAAGCCCACCCTGCTTCTTCCAGCAGGATCGCACAGCTCATACAAACACACCTGGACTCATTCAAGAGAGAACTTTTTATCATTAGCTCGGCTGGACCGCCTCTATTGTTTTACACATCATTTAAATATTTAAAGATGTCACATTCAGCCTGTGGGTGTTCAGCTGCCAAGGTCAACTGGGGAAAAAGCAAGGCTGTGATGGTGGGAGAGAGGCTGGGGGACCAGCTCACCCTGCCTGCAGAGCTCACCTGGAAAGAGGTGGGCTGAGGTATTTGGGAGTCTTCCTGGGGGACGAGACCAGCACAAAGAAAAACTGGGACAACATTGTAGAAATGGTGAAAGGACGGCTCAACAAGTGGAGGTGGCTCCTCCCAAAGATGTCATACAGAGGCAGGGTCCTGATCGCCAATAACCCGGTCTCGTCCTCCCTGTGGCACAGGTTGGCTTGCATGGATCCTCCGGGCCTGGCTCCTCTCCCAGATACAAAGGCTTTTAGTTGGGACAGGATGCACTGGGTCCCACAGAGTGTCCTCTTCCTTCTAACAGGGGGGGGGGGGGGCAGGGCCTGGTTCATTTGGCGAGCAGGGGTGCTGCCTTTCGCCTGAAATTCATCGAGAGGTTGCTGAATGGACCAGAGGACACTGTGTGGAGGGCTCTAGCCTGCTGCATCCTAAAGCGTTTTAACCTAAAGCGTGGGTATGGATTTTAATTTGTTTTTAATGGACAGCTCTCAGCTCAACAGGTCATCTCTTCCTAGTTTCTATAAAAGTGTTTTTACTGTGTGGAACCTGCACAGAGACAAAAACAGGACCATGGGACGGTCCTGGACTGTCCAGACTGGGCGGGCCCCTCCTTCTTTTCCCTGCTCCAGGCTGCAGGGGCCACTACTCTGGGACAGGTGGGCCCTGGCTGGAGGACTCTACTACATACTATTATGTAGTATCCTCCATGGGACTGTTTCTTTGGTGAATGCTGAGGTGGGGGACAGATGAGAGGGAGACAGTGTTTCACTGGGTGTCATCGTTTGTCTGCACTGTTTCTGTTTCCGCAGAGTGTGTTTGTGTGTATACATATGTACACAGTATGTGTTTGTGTATATGTTACATGACATTACATGTCATTTAGCAGACGCTTTTCTCCAAAGCGACTTACAATGGAATTTAGTACAATCAGCCAGGAGTGGAGTCGAACTTGCGACCATGATGTCTTAACCACTGAGCCACTCCACCCCCTATATGTGTACGTGTTTGTGTATATGTGTATGTGTGTATGTGTTTGTGTATATGTGTGTATGTGTATGTGTTTGTGTATATGTGTATGTGTATGTGTTTGTGTATATGTGTATATGTGTATATGTATGTGTTTGTGTATATGTGTATGTGTGTATGTGTTTGTGTATATGTGTTTGTGTATATGTGTATGTGTTTGTGTATATGTGTATGTGTTTGTGTATATGTGTATATGTATATGTGTTTGTGTTTGTGACCCTCACGTGAAGGATAAAGCAGTAGAAGATAATGTTGCGATGCCTGGTTTTATATTAGTTTTTGTCACTAGAGGGCGATGTCGGTTCGTTGTTCCGGAAAATAGGTTACTGTGCTCGTTCACGAATGCGTTGAGGGAAAGCATCTGCTCCCGCGGGCGCGCGCTCACGTTCCGGGAGGATGATGCGTCTGCTCAGAGGAGAGGAAGAAGAAGAGGGAGAAGAAGAGGGAGAAGAAGAAGGAGGAGAAGCAGCGGAGCAGAGGAACCGAGGAACCACCGACACACCGGCGGCCGACCTGCAGCTGCTCTCTACCGGCGCGTGATTGTGGAGGAAGAGCCGGAGTCGCGGAGCGAGGATGAAGAAGAGCAGCAGTAGACACAAGGTCCGTGAACGCACCATTCATTCTGTGTGTGTGTGTGTGTGTATGCGCGCGCACGTGAGGGTGTGCGTGCGTGCGTGCGTGCCAGACCAGGCGCACCGCCGCATTCTGGACCTGGTTCTATAGTGGTTTCACAGCAGAGGAGGTTTATTAGCAGGGCGTTAGCAGGGCGTTAGCAGTAGTCAAGGCAGGAGGTGAGCAGAGCCTGTACGAGGAGCTGGAGCCTGTTGTGATTTGTCTTATTTTGAACAGAGCAAAGCGATCCTGACACACAGGTTTGTTACTGTTGAAGGACCCAGAGATAGAGAGTGGACATGAATGCAGATGTTATGATGAAGAGCAGCACTTCAGTTCTGCAGAGGTTTAACTTTGATGCAGATGTCAGAGCTGACACCGTGTGCTCGTGAATGACAGAAGCCATGTGAGCGGGTGATTGTTGTGGCCCAGTGAGGTGGTGAACATGGCTAAGAGATGCCCATGTGCCCATGGACAAATAGGATATGGTGATTGATCATAAATCACTGTTATTGATCCTGCTGTTGAATAATTGATTGATCAGAAACTGAAGTTACTGAAAAAAAACATGATTTGTTTCGAGTCATCACGGTTGTGTGTTTCAGGGCGTTCAGGACCCGGGTCAGCTGGCGGTCCAGCAGCCAGACAAGGCGGGCTGGATCAGAAAGTTCTGTGGCCGTGGGATCTTCAGGGAGCTGTGGAGGAACCGGTTTGTGGTTCTGAGAGGAGACCACCTGTACATCTGTGACAAGGAGGTGAGTCTATGACTGTGAGACGGTCCCTGAACGCCTCACAGAGGACGGTCCCTGATAGTTGTGCTGTTGTGACGTCATCATGTCTCCCCAGGTGCTGACTGTTGTTGTTGTTGTTTGTGCAGGTGAAGGACGAACGTAAAGCCCAGGAAGTTTTCCACCTGGCAGATTACGAACGTTCGGAGGAATTGAGAAAAGCAAAGAGTCGCAGTAAAAAGAACCACAGTCGCTTCACGCTGCTGCGCTGTAATACACCAGGAACCACTGTGAGGCACAGACACCACAGACACATCACAGATACAGTCACAGACACATCACAGTCACATACACATCACAGACAGTCACAGTCACCGACACATCACAGACAGTCACAGACAGTCACAGACACATCACAGTCACAGGTACAGTCACATCACAGACACAGACTTCGATATCACAGACACATCACACACAGACTTCAGAGACACATCACAGACACAGTTACAGACACATCACAGTCACATACACATCACAGTCACAGACACATCACAGACAGTAACAGACACACCACAGTCACAGACACATCACAGTCACATACACATCACAGACAGTCACAGTCACCGACACATCACAGACAGTCACAGACACATCACAGTCACAGGTACAGTCACATCACAGACACAGACTTCGATATCACAGACACATCACACACAGACTTCAGAGACACATCACAGACACAGTTACAGACACATCACAGTCACAGACACATCACAGTCACAGACACATCACAGACAGTCACAGACACACCACAGTCACAGACACATCACAGTCACATCACAGACACAGACTTCGATATCACAGACACATCACACACAGACTTCAGAGACACATCACAGACACAGTTACAGACACATCACAGACACAGTCACATCACAGTCACATCACTGACACATCACAGTCACATCATAGACATAGACACATCACAGTCACAGACACATCACAGTCACAGGTACAGTCACATCACAGTCACAGGTACAGTCACATCACAGACACAGACTTCGATATCACAGACACATCACACACAGACTTCAGAGACACAGTTACAGACACATCACAGTCACAGACACATCACAGACAGTCACAGTCACAGACACATCACAGTCACAGGTACAGTCACATCACAGACACAGACTTCGATATCACAGACACATCACACACAGACTTCAGAGACACATCACAGACACAGTTACAGACACAGTCACATCATAGACATAGACACATCACAGGTACAATCACAGACACATCACAGACACAGACTTCATAGACATCACAGTCACATCACTGACACATCTAAATGTAGCTTCAGATTAGCACTGTTAGCCCGTCATAGCATTCTAGTTACACTTAAGCTAGCTAAACGTGTATGCTAGGTGTAGGTGTAAATGTGAACGTGTGTATGTGTGGGCGTGAACCTGTGGACGTGTGAAAGTGTGTATGTGTGGGCGTGAACCTGTGGGTGTGAACGTGTGTATGTGTGGGCGTGAGTGCGTGAACCTGTGGACGTGTGAATGTGTATACATGTGAATGTGTGGACATGTGGACGTGTGAATGTGTGTACGTGTGAATGTGTGGACATGTGGACGTGTGAATGTGTGTACGTGTGAATGTGTATACATGTGAATGTGTGAATGTGTAGACGTGTGGACGTGTGATCAGCTGATGTTTCCTCGCAGGCTCCTCCCCTGGTGTTTTTAGCCGTCAGTCCTGAGGACAAAGAATCGTGGGTCAACGCTCTGAACGTCGCAATCATCAAAGCAAAGAGTAACCGACTTTTAGATGAGGTCAGAGGTCACAGGATTTTAAGTTTGTTACATGTGATGATGTCATTGTTTTGGTACAGATATATATACTGTATATATGTCTGTGATCAGGTGACCATCGATGACGACGATGTTCTGACTCATCCGACCAGAGAACGAGCAAAGATCCATCATGTTCGCAGACTGCCCACTAGAGGGCACCTCCTGTCTGTGGTACTGACGTCTGTACTGTCTGTAACTTTATTGATAATCATAAACAGAAACAATGAGCAGCTTTTTATCACCCACCTCAGGCCTCGTCCTCTTCTCACGGCATGTTGACCCTTGACCTGGTGACTGAGGAGGACGCCCTCGGAGACTCCAGTTTGTCTTGGGAGAACAGTTTCCGGGTCGACCTGCAGAGGGGCGGTTCCTGTGGTCAGGTAGCAGTCGTAGGATCTTGTGGGGTCAGAGGTCGTCAGCGCGCAGGCACTGACGTCTCGAAGCTCAGGGTCACGACCAAAGAACCAAAGGTCAAGACGGGAAGTTTGCCCCGAGGCAGCGAATCCAGCTGGACCAGAGGGACACAGCTGGACATCCTGAAGACCAGAGAGACACAGCTGGACGTCCTGAAGACCAGAGAGGTTCAGGTGTGTGTGTGTGTGTGAGAGAGTGAGTGAGTGAGCGCTCAGTGTGTGTGAGAGAGTGAGTGAGTGAGAGCTCAGTGTGTGTGTGTGTGTGTGTGTGTCAGTCTTTCACTTCCTGTTGTTTCAGGTTCTTCAGTCTCAGTCAAAAACTCCTCAGTTGGAGAAAAAGGTCAAAGGTCAGGGTCGCAGTCGTTGCTCCTCTCTGGACCAGGTCCTGGCGAGGTATGAGAGACAAACACGTGTGTGTGAGGTCATATGACTTTGTCACCGACTCACCTCGTCTTCTTCTTCAGACCTGCTGTGATTCGTCGTTGTCCCACAGAAGATGAGGCGGTGGGTGGAGCTTGTGTGCAGCCTGTGGGCGGGGCTTGTGTGCAGCCAGTGGGTCAGTTACAGAGTCTGATTGCTCAGAAGATGCAGCGAGCTCAGGAGCTGCTGGAGGAGATGAGGCTGCAGGTTTGACTCTTTCAGTCTTTACTGGAATGAAACTGATGAAAAGATTAAAGAGTGAAAATAATGAATAGAGTGAAAATAATACAAAGAGTAAAGAGTGAAAATAATGAATAGAGTGAAAATAATACAAAGATTAAAGAGTGAAAATAATGAATAGGGTGAAAATAATGAATAGAGTGAAAATAATAGAAAGAGTAGAGTGAAAATAATGAAAAGAGTCAGTTTTAGCCCCGCGATAGGCGGGGTACACCCTGGACAGTTCGCCAGTCCATCGCAGGGCCACACACAGATAGAGACAAACAACCATTCACTCTCACACTAACTCCTATGGTCAATTTGGAGTGTCCAATTTACCTATCCCCACATTGCATGTTTTTGGACTGCAAGGCGAGAGTGCTAACCACTACACCACCGTGTGGCCCATAATGAAAAAGAGTGAAAATAATAAATAGAGTGAAAATAATACAAAGATTAAAGAGTGAAAATAATACAAAGAGTAAAGAGTGAAAATAATGAAAAGTGTAAAGAGTGAAAATAATGAAAAGAGTAAAGAGTGAAAATAATGAAAAGATTAAAGAGTGAAAATAATACAAAGAGTTAAGAGTGAAAATAATACAAAGATTAAAGAGTGAAAATAATGAAAAGAGTAGAGTGAAAATAATGAAAAGATTAAAGAGTGAAAATAATGAAAAGATTAAAGAGTGAAAATAATGAAAAGAGTAAAGAGTGAAAATAATACAAAGAGTAAAGAGTGAAAATAATACAAAGAGTGAAAATAATACAAAGATTAAAGAGTGAAAATAATGAAAAGAGTAAAGAGTGAAAATAATACAAAGATTAAAGAGTGAAAATAATACAAAGAGTAAAGAGTGAAAATAATGAAAAGAGTAAAGAGTGAAAATAATGAAAAGACTGAAAATAATGAAAAGAGTAAAGAGTGAAAATAATAAATAGAGTGAAAATAATGAAAAGATTAAAGAGTGAAAATAATACAAAGAGTAAAGAGTGAAAATAATGAAAAGTGTAAAGAGTGAAAATAATGAAAAGAGTAAAGAGTGAAAATAATGAAAAGATTAAAGAGTGAAAATAATTCAAAGAGTTAAGAGTGAAAATAATGAAAAGAGTGAAAATAATACAAAGATTAAAGAGTGAAAATAATGAAAAGAGTAAAGAGTGAAAATAATGAAAAGAGTGAAAATAATGAAAAGACTGAAAATAATGAAAAGACCGAAAATAATGAAAAGACTGAAAATAATACAAAGAATCAAGAGTGAAAATAATGAAAAGAGTAAAGAGTGAAAATAATGAAAAGAGTAAAGAGTGAAAATAATGAAAAGAGTGAAAATAATGAAAAGACTGAAAATAATGAAAAGACCGAAAATAATGAAAAGACTGAAAATAATACAAAGAATCAAGAGTGAAAATAATGAAAAGAGTAAAGAGTGAAAATAATGAAAAGAGTAAAGAGTGAAAATAATGAAAAGAGTAAAGAGTGAAAATAATACAAAGATTAAAGAGTGAAAATAATACAAAGAGTAAAGAGTGAAAATAATGAAAAGAGTAAAGAGTGAAAATAATGAAAAGACTGAAAATAATGAAAAGAGTAAAGAGTGAAAATAATACAAAGAGTAAAGAGTGAAAATAATGAAAAGATTAAAGAGTGAAAATAATGAAAAGAGTAAAGAGTGAAAATAATGAAAAGAGTAAAGAGTGAAAATGATGAAAAGACTGAAAATAATACAAAGATTAAAGAGTGAAAATAATGAAAAGATTAAAGAGTGAAAATAATGAAAAAGTAAAGAGTGAAAATAATACAAAGATTAAAGAGTGAAAATAATACAAAGAGTAAAGAGCGAAAATAATAGAAAGAGTAAAGAGTGAAAATAATGAAAAGATTAAAGAGTGAAAATAATACAAAGAGTAAAGAGTGAAAATAATGAAAAGAGTAAAGAGTGAAAATAATGAAAAGAGTAAAGAGTGAAAATAATGAAAAGAGTAAAGAGTGAAAATGATACAAAGATTAAAGAGTGAAAATAATGAAAAGATTAAAGAGTGAAAATAATGAAAAAGTAAAGAGTGAAAATAATACAAAGATTAAAGAGTGAAAATAATACAAAGAGTAAAGAGCGAAAATAATAGAAAGAGTAAAGAGTGAAAATAATGAAAAGATTAAAGAGTGAAAATAATACAAAGAGTGAAGACTGAAAATAATGAAAAGATTAAAGAGTGAAAATACTCAAAAGATTAGAGTGAAAATAATGAAAAAAGTAAAGAGTGAAAATAATGAAAAGACTGAAAATAATACAAAGATTAAAGAGTGAAAATAATGAAAAGATTAAAGAGTGAAAATAATACAAAGATTAAAGAGTGAAAATAATGAAAAGAGTAAAGAGTGAAAATAATGAAAAGACTGAAAATAATACAAAGAGTAAAGAGTGAAAATAGTACAAAGATTAAAGAGTGAAAATAATGAAAAGAGTAAAGAGTGAAAATAATGAAAAGAGTAAAGAGTGAAAATAATGAAAAGACTGAAAATAATACAAAGATTAAAGAGTGAAAATAATGAAAAGAGTAAAGAGTGAAAATAATACAAAGAGTAAAGAGTGAAAATAATGAAAAGATTAAAGAGTGAAAATAATGAATAGAGTAAAGAGTGAAAATAATGAAAAGAGTAAAGAGTGAAAATAATGAAAAGATTAAAGAGTGAAAATAATGAAAAGAGTAAAGAGTGAAAATAATGAAAAGAGTAAAGAGTGAAAATAATGAAAAGACTGAAAATAATACAAAGATTAAAGAGTGAAAATAATACAAAGATTAAAGAGTGAAAATAATGAAAAGACTGAAAATAATACAAAGATTAAAGAGTGAAAATAATGAAAAGATTAAAGAGTGAAAATAATACAAAGATTAAAGAGTGAAAATAATGAAAAGAGTAAAGAGTGAAAATAATGAAAAGACTGAAAATAATACAAAGAGTAAAGAGTGAAAATAATACAAAGATTAAAGAGTGAAAATAATGAAAAGAGTAAAGAGTGAAAATAATGAAAAGAGTAAAGAGTGAAAATAATGAAAAGACTGAAAATAATACAAAGAGTAAAGAGTGAAAATAATGAAAAGAGTGAAAATAATACAAAGATTAAAGAGTGAAAATAATGAAAAGAGTAAAGAGTGAAAATAATGAAAAGAGTGAAAATAATGAAAAGAGTAAAGAGTGAAAATAATGAAAAGATTAAAGAGTGAAAATAATGAAAAGAGTAAAGAGTGAAAATAATGAAAGGATTAAAGAGTGAAAATAATACAAAGAGTGAAGAGTGAAAATAATGAAAAGATTAAAGAGTGAAAATAATACAAAGAGTAAAGAGTGAAAATAATGAAAAGACTGAAAATAATACAAAGAGTAAAGAGTGAAAATAATGAAAAGATTAAAGAGTGAAAATAATGAAAAGAGTGAAAATAATGAAAAGACTGAAAATAATGAAAAGACCGAAAATAATGAAAAGACTGAAAATAATACAAAGAATCAAGAGTGAAAATAATGAAAAGAGTAAAGAGTGAAAATAATACAAAGATTAAAGAGTGAAAATAATACAAAGAGTAAAGAGTGAAAATAATGAAAAGAGTAAAGAGTGAAAATAATGAAAAGACTGAAAATAATGAAAAGAGTAAAGAGTGAAAATAATACAAAGAGTAAAGAGTGAAAATAATGAAAAGATTAAAGAGTGAAAATAATGAAAAGAGTAAAGAGTGAAAATAATGAAAAGAGTAAAGAGTGAAAATGATGAAAACACTGAAAATAATACAAAGATTAAAGAGTGAAAATAATGAAAAGATTAAAGAGTGAAAATAATGAAAAAGTAAAGAGTGAAAATAATACAAAGATTAAAGAGTGAAAATAATACAAAGAGTAAAGAGCGAAAATAATAGAAAGAGTAAAGAGTGAAAATAATGAAAAGATTAAAGAGTGAAAATAATACAAAGAGTAAAGAGTGAAAATAATGAAAAGAGTAAAGAGTGAAAATAATGAAAAGACTGAAAATAATGAAAAGAGTAAAGAGTGAAAATAATACAAAGAGTAAAGAGTGAAAATAATGAAAAGATTAAAGAGTGAAAATAATGAAAAGAGTAAAGAGTGAAAATGATGAAAAGACTGAAAATAATACAAAGATTAAAGAGTGAAAATAATGAAAAGATTAAAGAGTGAAAATAATGAAAAGAGTAAAGAGTGAAAATAATACAAAGAGTAAAGAGTGAAAATAATGAAAAGATTAAAGAGTGAAAATAATGAAAAGAGTAAAGAGTGAAAATGATGAAAAGACTGAAAATAATACAAAGATTAAAGAGTGAAAATAATGAAAAGATTAAAGAGTGAAAATAATGAAAAAGTAAAGAGTGAAAATAATACAAAGATTAAAGAGTGAAAATAATACAAAGAGTAAAGAGCGAAAATAATAGAAAGAGTAAAGAGTGAAAATAATGAAAAGATTAAAGAGTGAAAATAATACAAAGAGTGAAGACTGAAAATAATGAAAAGATTAAAGAGTGAAAATACTCAAAAGATTAGAGTGAAAATAATGAAAAAAGTAAAGAGTGAAAATAATGAAAAGACTGAAAATAATACAAAGATTAAAGAGTGAAAATAATGAAAAGATTAAAGAGTGAAAATAATACAAAGATTAAAGAGTGAAAATAATGAAAAGAGTAAAGAGTGAAAATAATGAAAAGACTGAAAATAATACAAAGAGTAAAGAGTGAAAATAATGAAAAGAGTAAAGAGTGAAAATAATGAAAAGAGTAAAGAGTGAAAATAATGAAAAGACTGAAAATAATACAAAGAGTAAAGAGTGAAAATAATACAAAGATTAAAGATTGAAAATAATGAAAATAGTAAAGAGTGAAAATAATGAAAAGAGTAAAGAGTGAAAATAATAAATAGAGTAAAGAGTGAAAATAATGAAAAGAGTAAAGAGTGAAAATAATGAAAAGATTAAAGAGTGAAAATAATGAAAAGAGTAAAGAGTGAAAATAATGAAAAGAGTAAAGAGTGAAAATAATGAAAAGACTGAAAATAATACAAAGATTAAAGAGTGAAAATAATACAAAGATTAAAGAGTGAAAATAATGAAAAAGTAAAGAGTGAAAATAATACAAAGATTAAAGAGTGAAAATAATACAAAGAGTAAAGAGCGAAAATAATAGAAAGAGTAAAGAGTGAAAATAATGAAAAGATTAAAGAGTGAAAATAATACAAAGAGTAAAGAGTGAAAATAATGAAAAGAGTAAAGAGTGAAAATAATGAAAAGAGTAAAGAGTGAAAATGATGAAAAGACTGAAAATAATACAAAGATTAAAGAGTGAAAATAATGAAAAGATTAAAGGGTGAAAATAATGAAAAAGTAAAGAGTGAAAATAATGAAAAGATTAAAGAGTGAAAATAATGAATAGAGTAAAGAGTGAAAATAATGAAAAGAGTAAAGAGTGAAAATTATGAAAAGAGTAAAGAGTGAAAATAATACTAAGAGTAAAGGGTGATGACTGAGCCTTGATTGACAGGAACTGCAGAAAAGCAGAACAGAGCGAGGAGGAAGATCAACGTTGACCAAGAATATCGACTCTCCTCTTCTTCATCACCTCAGAGGCTCCGACTCTCCTCACTGCAGGTCCAGACTCCTCCCACTGCAATGACACTGCAACACTGTGACGAAACTGCAACACCGACGACACTGTGACGAAACTAAAACACTTACCACACTGTGACGACACTGTGACAACACTGTGACGCCACAGTGACGAAACTAAAACACTTACCACACTGTGACGACACTATGACACTGTGACGCCACAGTGACGAAACTGCAACACTGACGACACTGTGACAACACTGCGACACTGACGACACTGTGACGAAACTGCATCACTGATGAAACTGCAACACTTACGACACTGACGAAACTGCAACACTTACGACACTGTGACGAAACTGAAACACTTACGACACTGACGAAACTGCAACACTTACGACACTGACGAAACTGCAACACTTACGACACTGTGACGAAACTGAAACACTTACGACACTGACGAAACTGCAACACTTACGACACTGTGACGAAACTGAAACACTTACGACACTGTGACGAAACTGTATCACTGATGAAACTGCAACACTTACGACACTGACGAAACTGAAACACTTACGACACTGTGACGAAACTGAAACACTTACGACACTGTGACGAAACTGAAACACTTACGACACTGTGACGAAACTGTAACACTTACGAAACTGTGACGAAACTGTAACACTTACGACACTGTGACGAAACTGTAACACTTACGAAACTGTGACGAAACTGCATCACTAATGAAACTGCAACACTGACGACACTGTGACGAAACTAAAACACTTACCACACTGTGACAACACTGTGACACTGTGATGCCACAGTGACGAAACTAAAACACTTACCACACTGTGACGACACTGTGACACTGTGACGCCACAGTGACGAAACTGCAACACTGACGACACTGTGACAACACTGCGACACTGACGACACTGTGACGAAACTGCAACACTTACGACACTGACGAAACTGCAACACTTACGACACTGTGACGAAACTGAAACACTTACGACACTGTGACGAAACTGAAACACTTACGACACTGTGACAACACTGCAACACTGAGACGAAACTGCGACACTGACGAAACTGTGATGACACTGCAACACTGACGACACTGTGACGAAACTGTAACACTTACGGCACTATGAAAACACTGACGACACTGTGATGAAACTGCGACACTGACGACACTGTGACGAAACTGTAACACTTAGGACACTGTGACGAAACTGTTACACTGACGACACTGTGACGAAACTGCAACACTGACGACACTGTGACAAAAATGCAACACTGGCGACACTGTGACGAAACTGTTACACTGACGACACTGTGACGAAACTGTGACACTTACGACACTGTGACGAAACTGTAACACTTAGGACACTGTGACAAAACTGCAACACTGACGACACTGTGACGAAACTGCAACACTTACGACACTGTGACGAAACTGCATCACTGACGACACTGGGACAAAACTGCGACACTGACGACACTGTGACGAAACTGCATCACTGACGACACTGGGACGAAACTGCGACACTGACGACACTGGGACAAAACTGTGACACTTACGACACTGTGACGAAACTGTAACACTTAGGACACTGTGACAAAACTGCAACACTGACGACACTGTGACGAAACTGTGACACTTACGACACTGTGACGAAACTGTAACACTTAGGACACTGTGACAAAACTGCAACACTGACGACACTGTGACACTGACGACACTGTGACGAAACTGCAACACTGACGACACTGTGACGAAACTGCAACACTGACGACACTGTGACACTGACGACACTGTGACGAAACTGCAACACTGACGACACTGTGACACTGACGACACTGTGACGAAACTGCAACACTTACGACACTGTGACGAAACTGCATCACTGACGACACTGGGACAAAACTGCGACACTGACGACACTGACGACACTGTGACGAAACTGCAACACTGACGACACTGATGAAACTGCAACACTGACGACACTGTGACGAAACTGCAACACTGATGAAACTGCAACACTGACGACACTGTGACGAAACTGTTACACTGACGACACTGTGACGAAACTGTGACACTTACGACACTGTGACGAAACTGTAACACTTAGGACACTGTGACAAAACTGCAACACTGACGACACTGTGACGAAACTGCAACACTTACGACACTGTGACGAAACTGCATCACTGACGACACTGGGACAAAACTGCGACACTGACGACACTGTGACGAAACTGTGACACTTACGACACTGGGACAAAACTGCGACACTGACGACACTGACGACACTGTGACGAAACTGCAACACTGACGACACTGATGAAACTGCAACACTGACGACACTGTGACGAAACTGCAACACTGATGAAACTGCAACACTGACGACACTGTGACGAAACTGTTACACTGACGACACTGTGACGAAACTGTGACACTTACGACACTGTGACGAAACTGTAACACTTAGGACACTGTGACAAAACTGCAACACTGACGACACTGTGACGAAACTGTGACACTTACGACACTGTGACGAAACTGTAACACTTAGGACACTGTGACGAAACTGCAACACTGACGACACTGTGACACTGACGACACTGTGACGAAACTGCAACACTGACGACACTGTGACACTGACGACACTGTGACGAAACTGCAACACTTACGACACTGTAAGGAAACTGCATCACTGACGACACTGGGACAAAACTGCGACACTGACGACACTGTGACGAAACTGCGACACTGATGAAACTGCAACACTGACGACACTGTGACGAAACTGCAACACTGACGACACTGATGAAACTGCAACACTGACGACACTGTGACGAAACTGTGACACTGACGACACTGACGAAACTGTAACACTGACGACACTGTGAAAACACTGCGACACTGTGACGAAACTACGACACTGTGACGAAACTGTTACACTGACGACACTGTGACGAACTGTAACACTTAGGATACTGTGACGAAACTGCAACACTGACGACACTGTGACACTGTGACAAAAATGCAACACTGACGACACTGTGACGAAACTGCAACACTGACGACACTGTGACGAAACTGCAACACTGACGACACTGTGACGAAACTGTAACACTTAGGACACTGTGACGAAACTGCAACACTGACGACACTGTGATGAAACTGCGACACTGACGACACTGTGATGAAACTGCGACACTGACGACACTGTGAAAACACTGCGGCACTGTGACGAAACTGCAACACTGACAACGAAGTATTAACAGTGTTATTACAACATTATTACAGTATCAATAATCAGCCGTTTCAATACGTGAGCAAGGAATTGACTGATGGCTCAGCCACGCCCCCTAGGTTCACTGACTATTGACACTGTGTCATGCAAGCAGCTGTTAGCATTCGCTGTAAACCCCAGATGTTTGGTGATTAAATGTTATGTTCTGTCGTCCTTCAGCAGGTCGTCTCCAAGGAGCAGGAGCAGCGACTGTCCTCGTCTCCGCGGCAAAGAGTCTCCTCGTCTGCGAGGACGAGATTCTCCGCGATCCAAAGCCAAAAGAAATCGCTGCAGAGGAACCGAATCACCACGCTCAAGAAGATGCAACTCACCTGCTGCTCCAGCCCACGATTCCCCAAAGAGCCTGTCCAACTACGTGTCCAACGCCAGCGACGCGTCCAACGCCGAGTCCAACGCCGAGTCCAACGCCAACGACGACTCTTCTATGCAGAAATCATGTAAATCTCCTTTGAGCGTCGGAGACTCCGCCTCCTCTCAGGTTAAAGTGTCACGTCCAGAATCTTCTCGTTCAAACTCCCAGACGGAGTCACCTCAGGCTCTGCTGACCACGCCCCCCTCCCTGCTGCCAGAGGACGAGGCAGAGATGAGGCGTGCTGAGGCAGAGCGCCTCCTTCAGGAAGCTGTGTCATCTTGGAAGGAGGCACAGGAAGTTCTACAGGAAGTGAAGGAGCTTCAGAGTCGGACGCTGCAGCGACGTCAGAAGAAGACGCACAACAACATGACATCAGCGGCAGAAGAGGACACGCCCACCTCGCCAACATCAGCAGAAGAGGACGACGGGTCTGAGATGCCGTGACACGATTTTTCTTCTTATTTTCGTAATTTTAACGTCTTTAAGCACAAACAAAATCAGGGAAAAAGACAAAACTTTTGAAAGTGTTTGATTATTGGACGATTTGAACACCAGCGATCTTCAGTTCTTCCTCTGTCGCCCCCTGTCTGTCACTGCTGCCACTGTCTGTGTGACACTGTGTCAATAAAGTTTTCATGGAGATTAGTCTTAACGATGCTGCACTGTTTGTCTTTAAAGTGAAATGTTTTTGTTGTTTTTTAAAAAGACGATATTTCAAGATGTTTTTACTAGAAACTTTTTCATCTGTGAAATGCTAACAATGCTAACAGTGGGTGTGGTAAAGCCTGTCATGGCCGACTTTGTAGCAGGAGTTGCTGAAGTGATGTGAAAATGATTGTTAAAAAATGGTCGTTTTTTTACTTTAAATACGTAAACAACGTACCCACAATGCACTTCAGCAACATGTGACACATTTACAGAAGGAGCAGCGTTTTATTATAATGTCTTTGATAATAATGTAAAGTTTGTTTAATGTTACCAACGTTAAACCTGTGATTGAAACATTTTTAAATGTGAGTTTAAACGGCGACAAAGTTCAGGGACAAAAATGTGAGAAAATAAGCAATAAAAGAATAAAAAAACAATAAAAACCTTTTAGGAGGGGGCGTAGCCTAGATTTGACCAGGACAACTGGTAACATTTTGGGAAATTGTCCTTCACGACTTCTGCTCCTTTAAATATATAAATATGTTATTAAATTACAATGATGTAAAAATGTTTGTTGTAAACATTAATTCTTTATGTAAAAATGTCTTGTCTTTTTTTCTTTAATCAAATATGAAAAAGTTTTTATTGACGTTTTAGTTTAAATCACTGCAAAGCATTGTGGGTAAAAAAAAGGCAGGGTTTTGTCTTTTTTTAGATTTTAATAAACAAAATAAAACATGTTCAAAATTGTATTTATTTAACTGCTCATTATTTCATTAGCTTAGCTTTCAGTTTATTGCTTTTGTATATTCTAGTATATTCATGAGTTTGTTGGGTTAGTTAGCCTAACACAGCTAACTCAGCTGACATTAACATCAACAGCTGCTAAGCTAACTCAGCTAATGTTAACATCAACAGCTGCTAAGCTGACTCAGCTAATGTTAACATCAACAGCTGCTAAGCTGACTCAGCTAATGTTAACATCAACAGCTGCTAAGCTGACTCAGCTAATGTTAACAGCCGGTGGCTGTGCGTCACAGTAAAGTGCAGAGCATTCTGGGACTTTTCAGCGCTGATGAAAATGACGCTCATGCCAACATGGCCATGATGAAAAAAGACTGGTGACAAACAGGAAGTCAAATGGTCGCTCCTGTGTCATCATGACAAACATTCAGTGGAATCTAGCCGACACGTGTTCAGGTGTCGCCCCCTGCAGGTGGTCAGTGGGAGGAGCCTGAAGGTCTGGACAGCAGCTGCTGAGTCATCATTTAAATCAATTACATATTGATTAAAAACAGTTTTTTCTTTTTATTGAAAAACTTTTCACCACAAAATTCAGGGTTTTTTGACAATGGCTGGGGTCGAAGGTCAGAGGAAACATATTTACAGTATTGCCATAACAACCTGAGCGACCTTTGACCATTACACTCTTAAAAACACTACTTTACATCCAAAGACCCAGGTCACGACAACTATCTCCTGATCAATATTTGCTCTTTTCACCAGTAGATGGCGTCAGGAACACTTTATAAAACACAGACGAGTGGGCGGAGTTAAAATGCCTGTTTCAAAAAGTGTACAAAAAAAAAAGCTAAAAGTTTACAATAGAGGAAAAAACAGGTGTTTCCACGCTCAGACTCCGCCCCCACAATGCATTGCACATGTGCCTTCAGGTGACTTCATGTCATCACAGGAAGTGGAGACGGGGACATGTTTACGTGTTACATAGGATGTTTTCAGGAGGCGGAGCCTAAAGAAGTACCAGTGACAGTCTAAATAATAAAAAAAACTAACTCCATCCACCCCAAAGATTCCCTACAATAAATCTAACACAGGAACACGACGGGGGCGGAGAAACATGATCCTGAAGTTCCTGTAGTGGGAGGAGCTCTGGTTCAATTATGATGATTATGGCTTGAGCTCAGAGGGCTGAGTCCAGATCTCAAATGAAGTGCAGACAAGATTCAGTTTTAGTCCCAGGATAACGACATCACACACACACTGAGACAGGACGTGGACTAATGAGACAAGACCTGGACTAATGAGACAGGACGTGGACTAATGAGACTGGACGTGGACTAATGAGACTGGACGTGGACATGGACTAATGAGACAGGACGTGGACTAATGAGACTGGACGTGGACATGGACTAATGAGACTGGACGTGGACTAATGAGACAGGACCAGAGTTTAAAGGGAAACATTTGGTTGAGATAAAATCTTGTCTAAAAACAGACGTGTCCCTCGTCCTGATGTTTGTTGTGAGGTGGACATCGGGTCCAGACAGAAACATAAAGACACTCATGGACTAATTGTCTTCATCATCGTCGTCGTCATCGTCATCGTCCTCGCCTTCATCGTCCACGTCCCTCTTCCTCTTCTGTCTTTGAACGCCTGGCTGATCGTCTGCACAGAGAGAGAGAACCAATCAGAGGAGGTCAGGAGGTCGGTGTCAGGACCAATCATAGCTCAGTCATTTCATCAATACTCATTGATCCTGAAGACCAGGGTTCTTTAGTCCAGTGGCGCCAACAGTGTTAGCTACAGTGATGCCAACACTATTAGCTACAGTGATGCCAACAGTGTTAGCTACAGTGATGCCAACACTGTTAGCTACAGTGGCCCCACCAGTGTTAGCTACAGTGGCCCCACCAGTGTTAGCTACAGTGGCCCCACCAGTGTTAGCTTCAGCGGCACTACCAGTGTTAGCTTCAGTGGCGCCAACAGTGTTAGCTACAGTTAGCTACAGTAGCACCGTGAGCGTTGAGTTACTGTTTCTAAGATTAACAAAGTAAGCACACATACAAACATTTGTTTGTCATGAGTGAAGCCCAAACATCCCTGGTTCAGGACCACTTCAGTCCTAGTTCAGATCAAGCATTAATGTCACAGCTCACCTTCCTCTTCTTCCTCTCCATAGTCATCTTCATCCTCCTGAGAGGAAGAAGAAAAGGGTTAAATATTTCAAAATAAAAGACAGCTGTTGGCATGGACAGTGAAGGGGACATATGTCACGTTTGTGCTATTAGCATTGTTAGCAACCTACAATCAAGTGTGTATGGTGTGTTCACCTGAAAGCTACGTCCCACTTGTCCTCCCTCTGCTGCATCATCATCATCATCATCATCATCATCGTCCTCATCATAGTCTCCGGGCGGTCTGTCCTCGTCCTCCTCTGTGAAAACAGACAGTTTTCAGAAACGACGCCCACACTGAGGCTCCTCCCTCTCGTGGCGGTCACTCACCTTCGTCCTCGTCCTCAGAGTCGGGCGCCTCGTTGTCGTCCTGGTCAAAACCGTCCAGGTAAGTGATCTGAGGCAGGAGCTCAAAGACAGAGTCTCTGTAGTCATCCAGAGACGTCACCTCACAGTTAAACAGGTCCACACTCTGGAGACTCTTCAGGCTTTGCTGTAGGACACAAGAGACACAGGACACAGGAGACACATGAGAGACAGGACACAGGTACAAATAATTATTTACTTTATGATGATGACTTGAGTTTAACAGCTGCTTCACAATTCAAGCAGTCCATGTCTGACCCGTCGCCAGACCTCAATGTTAAGGGGGGCATATGAAATGTATGGGGGGGCACAGTTATTAACCTATAGTACTTCTATTCTTTATCATCCTCTATTCACGCAGCATGTAATCATCACGTTAACCAACAGCAATATGAGCAGATATAGCAACAACTAGAGATGTTCCGATTTTTTTCCCTCCCGATACTTGTGCTGTGGGTATCGGCCGATACAGAGTAACGATAACGATACCAGTGAGTTATAAAAAAAAATATATCATACTACGCCTGCATGACTGTGATATGATTATCATTGGTGGTAAGGTTTGGCTCAGGTTAAACCCTCTGTAAAACATGAACTAATACAGCAAATGGACACCATTTATTTTTTACCAGTGATATGTTATTTTGTTTTTCAGCTTGTACGTTTGTTTTGACTCTGGTCCAAACACCGCTGCACTGGCAGAGCTTCATGTTTCCATGACGACTGACCGGGAAAGGATGTGCGTGACATCATTTTTACATGACTCCAGATTGTTAAAATGAGTCTCTGAAGTAACGCTAAAGTTTAAAAACAGAGGCATACATACGCAGGACACAGGTACGCTGGTTAGTCGTAGCGCTGCTCTTTTCGTTTAATAAACGGGCCGCTCCAGTTTGACTGTAGGTGCGCTAACAGAGCTAGCGCAGCTAACAACACTAACAGAGCTAACTGGTAAATACTGCCAAACCGCCGACATGATGAGCTAATGTTAGCTCCTTGTCTACAGGTGTCGGGTGATCAGTTCTTCTTCACACCTCTAAAAAAAAGCACAGTGCAACTGTTTCAAGAGCGGCGAAGAAGAACCGCGTCAGCGCTAACGGAGCTCTAATAAATTATGTGGTATCGGATCGGTGCATGGACTCCAGTACTCG